>NW_021628265.1:521958-560355 GCF_900005855.1 Plasmodium gallinaceum | reverse complement strand
AAAAAAAAAAAAAAAAAAAAAAAAAAAAAAAAAAAATATATACTCACTACATATTTTAAAATTTTTATTTTTTGATAAGTTTTTTTTTATAAATTCAAAATAAAGAGAAAAATAAATATTTTTGTTATATTCTTATAAAAAAAAAAAAAAATTTGTTAGTTAAATATTTGATTCATTTATTAAAAAAAAAAAAAAAAGAGAACGTTTAAATAAGTTCGTTAATTTAAAATTTAAAAAATAAAAATTGAGGTTTGTTGTGGAATAAAAATCTTTTTTTTTTATAAACAATTTTTTTATATATTAAATATTTTTTCATTAAATTATAAAATATATAAAGAATCATTTTATATTCCTTATTATATTAGAACATTTTAATATATTTTTAACCTCAAAGTAAATTTATTTTTGTAATATTAGAAGAAAAAAAAAAAAAAAAAAAAAACAATATTATATGTTATGAAACACAATCAAGAAACATAAAATAATAACGAATGAACAAAATTTAAAAAAAAAAATATTTCTTTAAATATATATATATATATATGCATAATACATTTATATGTATTTTCATAATCATATTTAATAAAATACAAAAAAATATATAATAATTAAAAAAAGAATTTTTTTATTTATTACCTAATATGCATAATAAGATAATATTCATTTTTTCTGAAGACTTAAATTTTTGTTGCTTAAGATTTTTTGATGAATAAATTAAATGGAAATAAGGAATATTAAAGATATTTTATAGAAGGAAAATTTTATTTTTGTTTCTTAAAATAAGAAGAAAACTTATGTGGGATAAACTTTTAATAAAAAACCATTTTTTTTCATTTACGTGGTACTAACTATAGACATTTCTCTTTTTGTACTTTTAGAGAATATAAAATATGTTACAAAGTAAAGATAAATTAAAAATTTATATATATAAATAAAAAGAAACCTAAAACATCAAATAAATTTGAGCCGAAAAATTATCACAGGGAATAAAAATATATTTTGTGTGAAAAATTTATTTAAATTTATGCATTATAATTCAACAAAAGAGTAAAGGATTGAAATAACAAATATATAAATAAACATATGCATAAGTGAACAAACAAATAAGAAAATGCATTTATATATATATATACATATATATATGTATAAATGAATAAATAATTAAACGTATAAACATTTAAATGATAAAACAGAAAAAAAATTAAAATTTTTTTTAAATTTATATGTGGACCAAAAAAAAAAAAAAAAAAAAAAAAAATGCACATTTTTAGATAAACTAATTTTTAGGAATAATATGCATTTATGATAATTTCAAAGTGTAAGCAAAAATATATCAAAATATTAATGGAAACAAATTAAATATATTTAAAAAAAAAAATAATAAAAAACTAAAAAAATAAAAAAAAAATAAAATATATTTCTAGAATATATAGAATTTTTGATATAAATTATCGCATATATACTATTATATATATATTAATAATAATAATAATAATTACAAGATATACATTCAATAAAAGAAGTTTTATGTATATATATATATATATATATATATACGTTTATGTAGAATAATACTGAATAATATAATATTTCACATAATTTATGGATCAAAAAATTACAGTATAATAAATATGAAAAATATAATAATATAAACTAAAAGAATAAAACATACATAGAAAATACAAAGCACAAGTAACTATTTAAATTTATATTTTGATAGTATTATATAATTATTTTTTAGTAAAATATATGACCTTCCTTCTCATTATTATTAATTAGTATATTTGGTGGCTTAAATATAAACGAATTTATTTTTTTAAATTATTAGAATTATAATAATTAACAAATATTTATGGTTTTAATATAATCTAATTACATTTCATGTATTATATTAAATGAGGGTTTTATAAAAATAAAAACTTTTTTATTTGACGCAATGTGAACTAATTTTCATTGCAGTGCGCGTGTAAAAACGCACTGCTTTTTATGAGTAGTAAATTTATAAATACATACATTTTAAAAATATATTTATATATATTTTTGTATATATATATATAAATTTAAAATTTTGCTTTGTTTAATCATTTTATAATATATAATTATTTTTATTACATATTTTCTTTTTATTTTATACATGTCTATTTATATTGATGTATAATTTATATTACATTGATTTATTATTTTTTAAAAATTTTAGGAAATTTTTACATATATATATATAATATACTTACAAGTTAAAAAGTAGTTGTGATAATAATTTTTGAAATTTTATCATTTTTCATAATTTTTATAAAAAAAGATTATCTATTTAATTAGAATACATTATATATTTATGCATATATTTTTTGTCATGTAATTTTTATTTTTATAATTTTTATGATCGTAAATACAATTACTTATTTTTAATAATAATATCTATTTAATTATTTAATATATATATATATATATATGTAAAAATAGTTATGTTGATCCATTCTACAAATTCCCCATTATATTTATATTTTAGATTTGTTTTAATTATCTTTAATATATTACAAAATAGAAAAGGTGAACACACTAAAATAATTTAAAATGAAAATATTCTAAATTTAGTATATAGATAAATATAATATTTAATTGTATATATATGTATTATTTATAAAAAGTAGTGCTAATATTCATATCATATATATTTGTTTATATAACATATCCTTTAAAACAAAAAGAAAATAGAACAAAAAAAAAGAAAAAATTTGCAGATAACCTTTATTTTTGTTTATAATATAGAAAAAGTAAAATAATTATAAAGCTTTTAATTAATAATTTTTATTTTACAAATTTATATGCAAAAATAATATTTGCATATATAATGTTTTTTGATTTTATTTTTTTATAATCATCATATCACTGCTATTAAACTAATCCCATATTATATTAATAGAAATAAATAGTCTATAGTATTTGAAGAATAAATTTTTGCTAATTTAATGAAATTATATTTTTATATATAGAAAAAAAGGAAAAAAAAAAAAAAAATATAGAATAAAAATTAAACAGAAAAAAATGCAGAATCCAATTGATTATAAATTATTTAAGAGCCACGATTATTGTAATAAACGAGATAACAGTGATCAACTTTTCAATTGCATAGATGTAAAATTATTCGACATGGAAAGATATATGGGGAACGCTAATTATGATATGGATTACTTGAACCCGGTATTAAATCACCCTACCAAAATAGAACATGGAAAAATAAAAATTTTAATTTTAGATGCTCCTACAAATGATCTATTACCATTATACATAAAAGAAATGAAAAATTACAATGTAACTGATTTAGTTCGAACATGTGAAAAAACATATAATGACAGAGAAATTGAAAGAGCTGGAATCAATGTTCATGAATTAATATTTCCAGATGGAGATGCACCAACTGATGATATAGTAAATAACTGGTTAACAGTTGTTAATAATGTAATAAAAAACAATTGTGCTGTTGCTGTTCATTGTGTAGCGGGGTTAGGTAGAGCACCAGTTTTAGCTTCCATTGTTTTGATTGAATTTGGTATGGATCCTATAGATGCAATTGTATTTATACGTGAAAGAAGAAAAGGTGCAATAAATAAAAGACAATTACAATTTTTAAAATCATATAAGAAAAAAAAAAAAAAAAAAAATTGCTTAAGAAGATGCCATTTTATGTAAATTTTTTTTTTTTTCTTTTTTTTTTTTTTTTTTTTTTTTTTTGCTATATGACAAACTAAAAAACTTTAAAAATGTATATATACTTAAAATAAGTTTAAATAAAATTTTTTAATTTCTAAAAAATGAAGAAAAAATATTGTTATCTTTATTATATAATTTATTTTAAAAATTTCTTAAGTATTGAACTTGTTAATTATTTTAATTTTTTATTTTTTATTTTATTTTTTTTTTTTTTATTTTGTAAAAAATTATATTTCTATAAAATCTTTCACAACTTGTGGAAAATAATAAAATATATATGAAATAAAAATATCAAAAAAGTTAATCTCTGCAACATCCATGAAGAATCCATATACAGTGTTTTCTGGATTAAATTCACTTATAAAGGATTCTCCTAACTTTATTAAATGAGTACAAATGTAGGATTGAAAAAATGGCTCACTAAACACACTTGAAATAGTTCCTGATAAATTATTTAATATAGAAATAATAAATGTTAATAATTTTTTTTTATATCTTGAATGAAAATATAATTCAAATGTTTGTATAGAGGAAATTGTAAGATAAGACACAAAATTTCCAAATAATTTTTTTAAAGTTGCATTTTTTGATAATGCGTAATTAATATTTTTAATAAGATCTTCAATAAAACGAGGGTTTCCTGTATAATTCATGTGGATAATGGAAATTAAATAAGACAATATATTTTCAATTTGTTCTGCATCAATAATATTTAATATATTTTTTAAAGATACAGAAATATTTTGCAAATTAAATAAACATATATTAAATAAACCATGTTTTATAGAATTGGTATTTGTTAAGGAAGCTCCCAATTCATAATCTCTAACAATTAGAAATATCATATCTAAGGATTGTATTACATACATTTTAGCATAATATGTAATATATTTTAAAATAAGTTTACTTTTATAAAAACGAAGACTATTTCTTAGAATAAAATCAAGACCATGAATTAATGTCATTGAAAAAGCTTTACTTTTTACTTTACTATATAAATTGCTAATTCTTCTACCTAAAAAATTTTTAACTCTATTAAGTTTCAAAGGACCTTTTCTCTCCAATTCAATAAAGTCATATCCTGATTCGGATTTATTCAAATGTGATGATAACCTATTTGTGTCTATCCTTTTAATACCTAAATCTTTTTCATTTGATTCATTATTGTATATGTTTCTTTGCATGTATATATCCATACTAGTATACATATTTCCATTACCTGATGTACCACTATTGAAAATACCTTTTTCCTTCGCCCTATCTAGAAGTAAGAGTTCTATTTCACTATCAAACATATTTTTTTTTTCATTTCCTTCCATTTTTCCTTCTGAATGTTCTCCTATTTTAGTTACATTTTCTCCAATATTATTTTTTTTTTCGTTAATCTTATTTTTCATATTTTTTTCTTCTTCTTTTTGTTCCCGTAATGGATTATACAGTTGATTGTTCAATACAAAACTTGATTCATTATAAAATAATTTTTTTTTTTTTTTTTTTTTTATTTTTAAGCTTTCCTTAATACTATTTAATTTATAATATAATGATGATAAAAATTTCTTTTTTTTTTTATTATTTTCGTTGTTCTTTTCTTTAACAGTATATGCATTTCCTTTACTTGAATAGTATTCATTACAATCTCCAGTAGAATTAAAAACCTTACAATTAATTAGTAGAAATAATTTACTCTTATTTTTGATATTTTCTAATGGTGTTTTGCCTTTATTCAAAGGATTATTTAATTTTTTTTTAAATTTATGCAAAGGATTTTCTAAAAAAACATATTCATTATTGGTATTTTCTTCATTATCATAAGATTTTGAACTATTACTTTGTATGTCATTATTTATTTGTGTACCATTAGCTTCTATTCTTTGTGCATATGAATTAATATTTTCATTATTTTCTTCATTCAAATATAGAACTTTTTCAATAGCTGAATCAACGTTATATGATCTTGTAGCAGCTAAGAAGACAAATTTTAAAATAGATTTTATTAAATTAAAGAAAGTTGATTTTTCGCTTAAAAGTTTAATGGTTGAAATATTAAAATTAATATCTCTTTTTTTTATTAAATATATTAAATTATTTTCTTTCCTAAATGAGAAAAAAAATTCTTTTACATTAGAAATGAAATTTTCATAAAATGAAGAATGTTTGCTTAAACTTAAACTAGAAGGATAATTATTTAATGTAAAAATAAAATTCTCTGTTACTACTTCTGTAAGTGATATAATTTCTTTTATATCATTTTGGTTATAAATTTTTTTTTTATTATTATTTAATAAATTTGTTAATTCCTGAGTTTGTTCTCTTTTAAACTTAAATGAAAGGTTATCTCTTTGAAGAAACCTATGTTGAATAGCACAATTATAGATGAACTTTGCCACTTGTTCATGTTCTTCATTTAATAATATTCTTTTATCTTCTTCTAAATCAAAAATTTTGTATGAATTTGTTCTGTATACAAAGATGGACTTATTATTTTCAATTATTCTATTTAAGCTTGACTCTAAATTTATGTATTCCCTTCTAGTTCGCATTAAATCAGCAAAACCATAGTAAAAAGCAAACAATAATAAATGATCAACTTTATAATCTTCAAAGTTAAAAGAAGGCGTTGTTTTAATGAAGTGAAGATAAAAATCTTCTTTCTTCAGTTCTACTTCAAGTGCATACTTATAAGCTTCCAAGTAATTATCATCTTCTAAATAATTTTTTAATTTCATCAATTTTATTCCTTCTATAAAATAGTCAACTAATCCATGCTGTATAATTAACTTTTTAATGCCGTATATTTGTTCGCTTTCCATCCACTTAAAATCTTTTATTTCGTATTTTTTACTTTTTTCTTTATTATGTTGTTTAGTTTCCATACTTGCATTTACTAATACCTCTTCCTTTACTGTTTTTCCTTTAGAAAATAAATAATTATAAATTTTTTTAAATGGATTTTTAACTTCTGTATTTCCTTTTTTTTCTTCTTTCATATCCTTATTATCATCTTCTATTAACTGTTCAATACTCTTTGGCATTTCTTCATCTTCCGAATTTTTGTTACCACCATCTGTATTTGTTTTTTTTGTTTCTTTTTTTATATCATCTAATTTTATATTTAATAATTTATAAATTAATTCTGAGCTTTCTGAAGCTCGAAGAAGTGCTTTTTGTATGTCAGGATAAAATCCCAATAAATTAAGAACAAAAAAAGAATAAATTCTTGTGTTTTCTTCTCCTTCATTAATAACTTGTTCTGGATCTGCTGTTAATTTATAACCAAATGCATTTTTATCAAAAGGCTTATGATTAAATATCATAATATCAACAGATTCATGTGGAAAAGGAATACTCCTTAGGAAAACATGTTCATTATAAAGAAGTTCTATTTCTAGATAAAGTGAGCTAGTTTTTTCTAACATATGTTTATAAAAATTTGTTGAATTTTCTTTATTATTTAATAACTTAGTATACTTAATTCCGACTGAATTTAATTTCTGTTGTATACGTAAAGGTTTAAATAGTTTTGTTTCAAACATTAATTTATATAATATGACTGTGTAAATATTTTTATACAAAGCATAAACATCATATGCATTGCCATTATTAATTCCTTCCGTTTTTATCTTGTAATATTTATCTATAAATTGTTGTAAAACAGTTGTAGACTTATTTAAAATTGTTACTTTACATTTTGTATCTTTCTTCTTTTGATATTCCTTTAATTCATCTCTATCAGCAAAAGCAAAACATCTTATTTCACTATAATGAGTTCCTTTATAGTTATAATTCTTTTTTGATGAAAAAGTGTTATATAACATATCTATCCAACTTGTATTTGGCTTAAATGTTTCATCATTTTCATTAAGTTTATTTTCGAATATATTAATACAAAAATTGTTATAGTTATCATCCAATTCGCTCAAATTCTTTCCATCAAAAATAGATTTTTCACACTCATAAGAAAACATTGCAATATTTTTAATCTTTTTTTTTCCTATAAAATTATCCAATGTTTTATCAAAAAACATCATATTAGTCCCGTAGAAACCTACATTTTTTTCACATAATTCTAATTCTTTTTTTACACTTTTTTTTGAAGATAATTTTATAGAATTATCTATTTTAGATGTATCTCTCACATTTATTTTCTCTTTACTTTTTAATTTAAAAATAACTGGACATAAATGTCGAATATTTTTTAATTTATTCAAGTAAAAGCGAGAAGAATGAATATTTGAATTATCAGTGTAATAATACTTATAAAAAAAATTATTTATGTGAGAAATTTGAACACTTAAATCCTCCAAAAAATTATTTAAAATGTTCTTTTTTTTTAAAGAAGCTTTTAAAGTTTTATAAAACTCTAAACCAATTAAACATTCTAATTTTTTTTTTATTAAATAGTGCTTATTTTCAACATATATATATTTTTTATTAAATAATTCATTTTGATGAAATTCAAAATTTTTATAATTTTTGTAATTTTCCTTTAAAAAATTTCTCGTTAAAACACTTAATTTTTTTATGTTACTTAGATTATTAGTTTTAATTATTACAACTGCTAATAAAATAAGTCTATAATTAAGTAAAACAGAGGTTTTATCCATTCTTCTTTTTATTATATAATTCTCCTCTTCAGTTAATGGATAAATTTTATTGAAATAATTTGTATAATCAGAAAAAAAGTTTACTTTATAGTTATATGTTTCAGATTGACTTTCTAAATCAGACATATCATCTTCGCTTGAACTAAAGTCTGATGATTCTGAACTAGTATCATTATCTTTATCATTAGAATTATTTAAATATGTATTTACTTTTTTTTTTATATCAATATTATCATTTGGATTTCTAAAAAAATTTAGTATATTTTTAATATCTGAATTAATTTCACATGAAATTTCACTATTATCATCTTTTAATTTTAACGGATTAATTGATCTAACTGGTAAAATAACTTCACTTCTCATTTTATTATCAGCCTTATACCATGTGAATTTTAAATGCTCTTCAATATTAGATTTCCTTTTTCTTTGTTTATTTTTATCTAAATTTTGTAATGTTTGTAATGTGTGTTGTTCATTTTTTTCATAACTTTCTTTATATTCTTCTTCATCATCTTCATCCTCTGATTCTCCACTTTTTTTTGCTTCTTCATAGTCATTAACTCCATTTGAGCCATACTTTTTAGATTTCAAGTAAGAAACATTTTTAATTTCTTCTACAAAATTAAATATATGTTTCAAAATAAAATATATTTTTCTATATTTTTTTAAATTTTGTGTTATATAATCTTTCATATTGCTTTTTTTAATAAAATTATCTAATTGTTGTAATAACTGAATATTATAGTTATCTTTTATATCAACTTCAAAATATGTTTTTAAGTTATAATCTCCAAGCTCTAATAATAGTTTAATATTTTCATTTCTTCCTTTCATATTTTCAATAGTAACACTAAAAATATTTGAACTCCATTTACTAGAATGATAATATTCAAATTCTAATAATTGATTTATAATATTTTTTTTTGTTAAATATTTTAAAGCATCTTTCAATCTTTCTAATTTATTGTTTTTAATATCTTCTTTTTTCTCTTTATTTCTAATTTTTTTTATTTTATTCATAAACCCTTTTATACGATCTTTAACATTTCTTAATTTAGTTCCTAATGAATTTTCTTTATTTCTTCTCCCTTTGTATTCCTTCAAATCAGCTGAATTTATATTAATAGAATTATTATAATCTTCTTTAATTTTACCAACTTCTTTCTGTTCATTTTCTTTATCTATTTTCTCCTTAGTACTATGAAAATTATTTGGCTTTTTTTGCTTCGTATTTTTCTTTTCCTTTTTAAAAGCTTTGAAGTGTGTTTTTGTTTTATTTTTATCAAGGATATTAAATGGATATTGTTCATTAGAATTATAGTTATCATCACTTTTTTCATTTGCAGATATATTACTTCCCTTTTTTTTATTGTAACTATTAATATAAATTTCACTAAATACTTTTTTTAAGTGATCATTAATATTATTGCTCTTATAGAATGGAACAAGTTCTGCTTGGAAGCATAAAAGGTCATTTTTATTTTTATATATATCTTTTGTACTGTTAATAATTAAAAAACACAGTTCATTATTTTCTCTAAATATATTGAAATCTGCAATCATTTTTTTATGTCCTCGAAGTTTTGAACTATTTTCAGTTTCTACTATAATATTAATTTTAAAATGTAGTTGACAGTTTGTGTTTTTTGCCTTCAATGTTAGATATAAATTATGACTGTAACCATATATGAATTTTTCTTGATCACTTAATTTTTTTATGGATATTTTATGTACTTTTTTACTCCAATATTGGCTATAATAATAACTACAAATTTTTATTTTATTTTCAGAAATATTATTTTTATTATCAAAACCATATATGAACAATTTTTCTAAACAACTTAATGTTCTATAGTTGTATGATTCTATAAGATAAAAACTTTTATACTTGTTCATTGTGTTATTTTGAAAGAAAGATAAATTGTTATATGTTTTTTCATTATCTCCTTTTACTCCGTAGTAATATTTGCCATTTTCATTATTGTAATTTAAATAATCATTGTGGTTTTCTGAATTTTGTATGTTATTTTTCTTTTTATAAAATTTTTTATCCAAATTTATATTATCTAAAGATTTATTCTCATAGTCTATTATAGGATATAATTTTAAGTTAATAAGATTTGAATTTTTGTTTACTTTGTTTAATTTTTCTTGACTCAACATATCTAGCGAATTTTGATTTTTTTTATTCATTTCATTAGGGTAATTAATATTCATATATCCTTGATATTCCATATTTTCAAAATTTTCCATATTATCATTTTTTTTAACTTTTTGTGAAGAATTATTGAGTTTTTTCTTATGACGTTTTAAATATGGATTTTCTAAAAATGAAGATTTTAAATTAGGAACTTTATTTTTTAGCTTATGAAAACCTGAATTCAATGTTGTGTTTACTTTGTTTTTAGAAATACTTTGTACCCATCTATTATACATGCTGTCTATTAATTTCGTTTTAGTTATTCTTACTTTTTTTTCATTAAGAAAAAATTGTGAATGCACCTTTTCAATACTTAACCTAAATTTTAACATAAAATCCTCATGTTGTATAAGAGCTATAATATTTTCATATATGTGTATGGAGCTTTCTTCATCTACAATAGAAATAAATTCAAGAAGATCAATTCTTTGCATTTCAATTTGTTTTATTTTTTCAGTAATTTCTGTTGAAAACGGTAAAACGTCATTTAAAAACTTTGTAATGTAATATTTTATGTAAGTTATAAATTTTCTTTCAATGCCATCATATAAGTGTTGAAAAAAATTTACGTAACTTCCAAAGTTTAAAAGAAAAAAATTTTTAAAATGTAAAAGAATATTTTTAAATTTTTCTTCATTATCATTTATAAATTCCATAACGGCAGGATATCCTAATATTGAATCTAATATTGCTTTGAAATAATATTCTTCAATAGAACTATGTAATAAAAAAAATAAATTTGAGAACATTCTTCTGTAATTTATGCTTTCTATTAAATCTTGAAGAAAACATTCTTCCATTATTTTATGCATAGTTGTTAGAACAAAAGTAGACCACATTGTTAATCCATCTAATGAAATGTTAAGTTTTAATAAAATAAGTCTAAATACATCTACACTACCACGTAAAACACCTTCTGATGCAATTATTTTTAAAATTTCTCTCTTAGTTTTACCTAATTTAAAAATATTATATAAAATATGAGATAAAATATTTATTAAACCTTTATTCAACTTAGTTTTTACAAAAAAACGAAGAATTTTAAAAACTGGAGATGAACCAAAGTATCTAGAATATTTTGTAGGTACTAATGATCTAATAAGCATATTACTAACTTTAACATTTTTAACCTCTTTTTTCCATATTTCATAATTAAATATAGACTGAATATATTCCTTTGTTACTGGTGAATCTCCAGATATATAAATTCCTTTCCTTGTTAACTCATCAAATAATATATTGGTAATTCTGTAACTTTTATATTCATTGAATTTATCTTCATCAATTGATTCTACTATTCGATGTAGCATTATTATTGCATTAAATAGATTATATATATCTTCTCTTTTTAATGATGATAAATATTTTAATTCATTTTTATGAAAAGTCTTTAATTTTGTATAAGCATCTTCAAATTTTATATTACTTCCATTTATGGTTACTTCTGTGTTAAAAAATTTCCATATAAGAGAGATATAATAATGCTCTCTATTTAATGGAATTACATCTACATCATTTTTTATTTTACTTATTATTTTTGCTTCATATAATATGCTTTTCCATTCATTATAGGTTAAATTATTATGTTTTAATTTTTTTAAATCCATTCTATGTATATATAATTTATTTTTTTTTAAACGATTCATTATATATTGGGTATATTTGCTTGATCCCATTTTCCAAAAATCATCTTCCTTTATAAAATTAAAATAAACTAGTTCATTTTTTTTAAAAAAATCTACTTGTATTTTCGATGCTATAGAATACCATTCTTCATAATTTAACTCTTCATCTGACAATTTTTCTAAAACTTTCCAATAGCTAGAAATTTTTATATTTCTTTTTTCTAACTCCTGAAAATACTTTTTTGTCATTACGGTTGCACCTATTTCATTATAATCATATTTTAAACAACAGTCATCTAATATTTGCGCTTTATTTATAATATCATGAACACTGTTTTGTATTTCGCTTTTAAATATTAAATGATTAATTATATTATCTAAATTTATTTCAACATATTTCATCATATTATTTATAACTTTTCCATATTCACATATTATAAAAGACTCTAAATTTTTTAATTTTTTTATATATATATTTCTTTTTTTTGTTTCTTCATTTACATTTTTCATCTTTTTTAATAGGTTATTGTGTGCATTAATTTCACCTTTTATGTTATTCATCAAAAAATCCATCAACTTCAAAAAATTGCTAGAGTAATATTTATTTTCTTCATAACCTTTTAATATATTAGAATAAGATTTTTTAATATCAATACCAAAAAAGCTATATTCGTCTTTTTCAATATAAGCATAAATATTTTTTATAGAATCCCTAACTAATGTACTCGGAGAATTAAAAATAGTGTCTAAAGAAAATTCAATATTTAATTGTATTTTTGTTTTGAGTGCTAAAAAAAAATAATCCATTATTTTTAGAAACTGTGTAAAATTATCATAATATATTAAATGCTTAAAATTTAATATATCTTCTCTTAATGATATTAACATGGTATATAAAGGAATTTTTTTTGATAAAAATAAATTAATTTTTTCTTTAATTATTTCAAAATATTTTTTGTAATAATAATCAGATTTCCTAGAATTTTTTATAGATTCATCTAAATTTAGCGAACAATTTGATATTTTATAGTTAGATGATGAAAATGGATTATCAATTTTGAAAACTTTTTTTTCATTATTTATCATTGTGTTTGTAATTATATTTAATATGTTTATATGCATGAAATAAGTGGGTAAAATTAAATATGTGTTTCCTTCTTCAACTAAGATTTGTATATTAAATTTCACTGCACTATCATCCTGGTATTTATATAAATATATATTATTTCCATTTATATTTAATACATTTAACGGACTTCTAAAATGGTTAGATAAAATTGGTAATATCCATATCATATTTTCATTAAATGGATTATTTCTAAGATAATTTGTAACAATTTCTGCAGCAAATTCACTATTTTTAAGAAAACAATTTTTATTATCTTCACAATTAAAAACAGTATAAAAGAAACTATGTACATTACTAATTATATAATTTAAATAAAAATCAAACCCATGGATATTATTGCCATTTTCCTTTCTGTTTTCCTTTTTTTTAAATATATTATTAGAATTTTTTTTTTTTTCTTCATAATCTGAATAATCAAGATTGACATTTTCCTTTGATAAAATAATACTAGCAAATTCGTTCCTTTTCTCTTTACTCAATATAATTTCTCCATTTTTTATGAATTCTTTTTTATTGCAAAAAAATTTATTATACACCTTCATGATAGTGTTAATTATAAATCTCGTTAAATCCATTAATTCATTTATATAAAATAAATAGTATAATTTGCGCAAAATAATCATATTACTCATTGATACAGATGGGTATAAACCTAATTTTAAGTCACCAAATTTTTGAATATAGGAATATCCCAACCCAATTAAAGATATAAAATAAAACTGTTGTTTTTCTTGAGATGATATTGAAAATTTATATGGTTCCATTTCTTTTAATATTTTATCTTTCACATTTTCATCAATTTTAAATATATCCATTTTTTGACCATAAAATCTATCATAGTTTGATTTTTTTTTTTTAGAAAAATATGGAAACATATCTTTAAAATCAAATATTCTCATCTCACTTCCTTTTTTTTTAAATAATGACAATGTACTTTTTTTCAATTTTTTTATTTCTATATATTTATAATCTATTATCTTTTCTATTTTCATAATCATATATTTAAACTTTTTTTTCAGTTTAGAAAGAGAATTTCTAAACAATTCTAATAGGTATTTATCAGCTATAAACAAATCTTTTAAAAAATTATCCAAATTATGATAATAACCATAACCGAAAAGAGAAAATATTTCTAAATATAATAAATTTATGTAGTTACTTTTGACTCTTTCATTTCTATTTTGTAAAATATCTAAATCAATTAGGTTTCTTATTTGAGATTTCTTCACATTACCAATATCATGACGTCCTAATAAAATTCTTATCATTTCTTGTAAATTCTCATAACTTTTTTCTTTTAAATTATTTTTTATAGTACTATGTATTTCTTCTTCTGAAGCATTCTTGTAAAGCATATATTCATTTAAAATTAATTCCAACAACAACTTTTTTTTAAGCAATTCATCATAAAATAGATGAATAACAGCTGAAATAATAAAAAAAAAAAAAAAAAAAAAAAGATTAAAAAAATATAATAAAAATATATTTAATACATATGTCTATGTGTAATAACTTCCTATTATATATTTTTTATACATAAATTGTATTATATTAATAACAGTTATTTTTCTTTTCCTTTCTTACATGCTTCTCTTAAATCATCATTATCTAATTTAAAGAGGCTATTATTTGAATTATATACTTTAAAATTATGTCCATCTTGTAATATGACGACTTTGCTATCATTTTTGTGATTATGTGGTCTATAACAGTGTAAATCATATCCATCATTTTTACTATATGAAAAATATAAAATTTTTACTTTAAAATGCTCACTTAACATTTCAGTTAAGTGTAATAATGCATATCTTGAATAATAGAAAAGAGCAATTTTCTGTTTAATATTTAATTTGTTATTTATTTTTGAATACAATTCATAAGTTATATCATTTCTTTTTACTTCCATAAGAGAAAAAATTGATTTAAATTGATATTTCATCTTGAAAATATGATTTAATTCATAAGCTAATATGTTTAACATAATATCCGTTAATATACTTAAATGAGATTTGGGTTTATTAATTCTTATACATTGTTTTAAATCATTAGCATTTAAATTAAAACTCATTTTAATATTTTGGATGTATGATTTCATCTTATTTAAATTAAATTTATAGAACCATTGCTTTTTTATGCATTTATATAAATTTCTATCTTTTCCTTCTTTTGAATCCATTGTAAATTCTATATTAACTTCATCATATTTCAATATATACTCAATTAAATCACTTACAAGATTATTCTCAAAAAAGTATCTAATTAACCTTTGGAAATAACCTTCACTCACCTTATCATATGTTTTATTTGTAACTATAAAAAGCAAAAATATATAATGAAACAAATTTGTTAATAAAATAAAAAAAAAAAAAAAAAGAAAAAATTCAAAACAATATTTATGATAGACATAACTATGTAATAACCTTTTACTATTAATCTAGTTAAATAGAATTTATATATATTTCAAATAATATTATAAAAAATAACAAATAAAAAAAAAAAAAAAAAGACAATAAAAACTAAACTATTTACAATATCAATAATTAAAATATATATCATTAAAAATAGGATATTATATGTATACATGGATATACTTATATAAGTTTATGCTAATATATAAAAATATAACCATTTCGTCCCCAGTGCTTGTTTTTTTTAACAAAATAACTATTAGATGTCATATTTCTTACAGAATTAAAAATATGTTCGAACAATTTTTCATTAATTGATTTAGGTAAATCAAATACATGATAATATAAAATAATTTTTTTCCCATTTTGAATTAATTGTAACATTTCTTTATTTATTCCATCATATTTTTGATTAGAAGGATTCAAGTTAGAACTAGTATCATTTGAATATGAATATTCAATTAAGTCTAAAAGAAATATATTTTCAAAATTTTTAACTTTGATAAATGATATTTCAATTGGAAAATTATATGTACTGGGTTCTTCATATATTATAAAAGATTTCTTCTTTTTAAAATTTTTAGTAAGTTGAGATGATAATATTTTCGTATCATCATCAATGAATTTCTTATAGTGAATAAGTAAAAGTTCCATTTTATTTAATAATGTATTTTTTATTATGTCTCTTATATTATCATCTATAATATCATAATAGTAATTTTCATAATTATTAAAAAGAATCTCGACGATTTCAATCATTTTATATATATGAAGATTTATAATATCCTCTTTATCAACTAATACATTAAATTCGTCTGTTACTTTAATTTTACTTAATACATTATTGAAAAATACCATTATATTTATCACATCCATTAAATCAAGAGTTAATATTTCTCTACTAAGTGTTGGCATACCTTTGCTATGATTTTCCATAAAGTCTTGGATATTCATGCGATAAAAAATTAACGAGATAATATCCATTATCTCCATATATTGTGCATTGTCTTAATGAAAAAAAAAAAAAAAAAAAAAAAAAAAAAGTTAATAAATTAAAATTAATAAGTTATTAATAATATATTATAGAAACAAGAAAAAATAAATAAAAATAAAGTATTATAATTATTGATATACATATGTAACATTATTATAAAATGCTTTCATCTAACTTAAAATTTTTTTCATTTTTACCTTTCTCCCTGTTATATAACGATATAAGAGTTGTAAATATTTTTTCGTTATATAATTTATATTTAAAAATTATTTCTTCTAAGGCACTAAAATAATTTTTAATTTCTTGATTAATTAAACTATTTTTTAAGATATGCTTCTTTAATAAATTATAAATAAATGAAAAGTTATATCTAATTGTTTTTTCCTTAGATAAATTTGTAATGTTTTTTTTCATATTCTCAAGATACAATAGTAAAGTTCCTAAAACTGTTGCAAAAAAAAAGAAAAAAAAAATATGAATATATGTATGGGTAGATAAATATATTTTTCAAAGAAATTTTTGTAAAAAAAATATTTATATATAAA
The DNA here is from genome assembly GCF_900005855.1 of Plasmodium gallinaceum. Classification (NCBI taxonomy): domain Eukaryota; phylum Apicomplexa; class Aconoidasida; order Haemosporida; family Plasmodiidae; genus Plasmodium; species Plasmodium gallinaceum. The sequence goes on along the minus strand of NW_021628265.1, from coordinate 543,142 downwards.
ATGGACAAAGATTATTAATTTAAAGCTCATATACTAATTTATCAGAGAAATGATTATTTTCTATTTAAATTTGTATTTCTATACTTACGTATTTTTTCATTATTGTAAAAATTACTGAAAACATTTTGATTAGGTTGCTTGCTAGATAAAAAAGAAATATCATTAAAACTTGTGTTGTAATTATAAAAGTTTTGTATAATAAAATTAAGTTTATCATTAAAAGATGAAAAAGCTTTATCACTGCTGATACATTGTTTTATATCGCTTATTTTTTTATGCTGTCCACATATAATAGCTGTAATTAAAGCAGGAATGTCATTAATATTATTAGCATTTTCGTTTCTATAAATAGTTAGAAATGAAAATTTCTCTGTATCCATTCTTTGATTAGAATTATAAGATAAAATTTCATGTTCCACAGATTTTAGTAATTTATTTATTCCCCTACTAACTAAAAACATTTTTTTTTCTACTTCAGTTTGTGTTTCATTTTTATAATCAAAAATAGATTTATCTATAAAATTAAAAATATATATATATATATATAGTACAATAAATATAAAAATATGAAAATATAAATAAATACTAAATTATATATATAAATTCCTTACCAACTCTTTTAACATAATAAAAATTTAATCCAAATCCTGCATTTATCATATTTTTATTAACTAAATTTTTATCCATAATTTTAGATACACATTTATTTTTAACTTCATAAAAATATCCATTGTATGTATTAATAATATGTATTCCATCCTCATTTAATAATGATTTATTCTGAATATCTATTGACTTATTATCATTTATAAAATATACATTACGCTTTGAAGATATTAAAATTATATACATCATAAATGCATCTGTAAATCCGAAGTAATTTAAAAGGTTTAAATTATAATCATCCTTATTTTTTTTGAAAAATGAATAATACATATTTGTGAGAATATTCAATTCATTTGTTGAAAATATATCTAATATCTTTCTTAAATAATTTGTATAATGTAACCATACAATTGAAAATACAGCATATAACTTCATAGAAATTTTTTTTAAGACTTTTTGGTCAGTATTAAACTTAAAAAATGATAATATTTTTTTTTTATTAGAAAAAATATTCTTAGATTTAAAAAAGTGGAAATTTAAATCACTTAATTTAATAACCAATAATTTATTTAAATTTCCTATTTCAAAAGAAGAAATTATGTTTATTATAGAGTTTTTCATTTTATTTGAATCAAAAAAAGTAGATTCAAAAATATTTTTTAAATTTTCTTCATTTAGAAATAAAGATTTTTTATTAAAAATAGAATACTTAGTTTTTAATAAGTCTTTTTTTAATTCTCTAATACTTTTTAATTTTTCTTCTTCCATAATTTTTTTTTTTTTACAAATATGTTTAAAATAATTTATATTATTCACTTTATCCTTTATATTTTCTTCTTCATTTTTTTCTTCATTTTCTTCTTCATTTTCTTCTTTTTTCTCTTTCTCATTATTTTCATCTGAATTGACTGTGTCAATAAAAAAGTCATTTGGTATTTTATTATTTTCACCTCTTAAACGCTCTAGATGTACATTTGAAGAATCATTATTTTTATATGGAATACTAGGTTGAGATTGAGATGATATATTAGATTCAGATTCAGGTTCAGGTTCAGGTTCAGGTTCAGGTTCCGATTCAGATTCAGACGATGTACTAGGTTGAGATTCAGACGATGTACTTGGATGAGATTCAAAGGATGTACTTGGATGAAATTCAGAAGATGTACTTGGATGAGAATGAGATGATATATTAGATTCAGATTCAGGTTCCGATTCAGATTCCGATTCCCATTCAGACGATGTACTTGAATGAGATCCAGACGATGTACTTGGATGAGATTGAGATGATGTACTTGGATGAGATTGAGATGATGTACTTGGATGAGATTGAGATGATATACTTGGATGAGATGAAGTATTATGTGTAGGGTGGGATGATGAATTATATGTAGAATAAAAATATTTTAGTGGTGTAAAAGCTGATGACGCATATTTTTTAAATTTCGATAAAAAAGATTGTGACTCATTATTTTCAGATGTAACCTGTTTTTCGTCTGAATTTAAATTTGTTCCAACATTTTTAGCATCTGTTATATCATTTGATATTTCATCATATAATTTTTTCAATTTTTTGTTTTCAGTTAACTCATTAGAAGTAGCATTTTCCATTGTTTGGTTAGAAATATTTTCTTCTATGGATTCAGTAGGAAAAAGAAGATGAAGATCTAATTCATTACCTTCTTCTGTTTCTTCATTGTCTTCTGATTCTTCTTCTTCTTCTTCTTCTGTTTCTTCTGTTTTTTCTGTTTTTTCTGTTTCTTCTGTTTTTTCTGTTTCTTCTGTTTCTTCTGATTCTTCTGTTTCTTCTTTATCTTCCGAATCAAAGTCATCACAATGTTCATTAAGATAGTTGAGAATTTCTAGAGAAAATAACAAACTTAAATTTGTTAAGTTACCTCTAACAATATTAAGTAATAAAATATAAATGTTATGCTCTTTTATATTATTCCGTTGACTATATTTATTAGCAATTTCAAGTAATGAGTTATAATGAGTTTCTTGCATATTTTCTTGAGAATTTTCGAATTTTTCTACTTTTATACACTTGGAAATTTGCTCATTCTCTTGAGAACTAATAGATATAACTTTTATAGCTAACATTAAATAAAAAAAAAAAAAAATTATATTAATATAAAAAATTTTGTAAAACATCAACAATACGAATATATATAGGAGAAAGTAAAATATAAATATATATTTATATAATATGTTTTCATACATATAAAAAAATAATAATTATATTTTATCCTACAAAAATGTATGAAAAAGAAGCTACATATATATATATATATATATATTTATATATATGAATGTATATTATAATTTTTTTTTTGTGTTTTACTTTCATCTATAAGTGTAAAACTGTTTTCATATGGAAATCTAAAGCTGTTACTGATATATAATGGTGATATTTCAAAATTCTCTATTACATTTAAAATAGGAAAATGATCATCAACTGAAAAGTATGTAATACCATCAAATAATCTATGATGAATTAAAGTTTTTGAATAATATTTTGTAGATACCAATTGAATTAATTTATCAGGTAGTGTATTTATTCGAATAGATATTAAAATTCCGTTTTCATTTAAAATATTTACTTTTGAATTATATACTTTTGAAATAGTTAGAGCTAAAAAACTATCAAAAAAATTATATTTATTAAGAAAATAACTTTCTTTATCATAATTAATAGCTCTTTTTTTTTTTTTACAAATGACATCATCTAAATATTTGAGAATAGCATCTTTAAATTCATCTCCTAAAATAAGTAATACATGTGAATTATAAGATTTAAGGTAGAAATGTAAATTTTTTAGGCAAATCCAATATGTTCTCAAAAATGATTCATTAAGAACTTCTTCATCACCACTAAAAAACCTTTTCAGTAGCAAATATGGTTTTTGTGAATTTAAAATTTTATCAAAATTTTTAAAAATAGATTTATGATCTATATTTATTTTAGATGTATCAATTTGTATTAAACTAAGAATAATATCATGAGCTTCTGGTTCATCAATTGAGTTTAAATATAAAACTCTTCTAAGTTTATTAGCCATATTAATTTTATTGAAATAGAGTAAAGTTTTCTCATCTTCTTCTAATTTTTCTTTTTGTAAAAATTCCTCATACAACTTATCTATTAAATTTTTTTTAAAAGTTTCTTCATTTTCTCTCCTAGATTCTGAAATAATATTATTATTACTAAATAGCAAATATTTTACTTCTTTTATTAATAACTCATTTAATAATTTTAACGATTTGTCAATATCTAAAATAGTTTCTGTAAATAATTTTTCTACAAAAGGAGTACATATGTTGTAAAACTTTTCGTAAGTATTATCGTCATATTTTCGAACAGTTTTATTTTTATGTAAAATATCTGTTAAATTATTATATATTTTTATTTCCTGTATTATATTAATATGATTTTTTGACAACTCTTTATGTAAATATAAAAATCCACTATATGAATATTTTTGAATGATCACATTTCCCAAAGGCACTAATTTAATAAATAAATAAATATATATATATATATATAAATATATATATATATATATAAATATATATATATAAATATATTTCATTTACCTTTTGATTCTTTAAAAAACTGGATTAAATGAAAAAAGAAAAAAGTTTAAAATGATTTAAATAATAAAAAATTATTTTTAGTTAATTAGTGTTAATTTACACATCCAATAATTCTATTATTTTTTCTTTTTTTTTTTTTTTAGGTTACCTTATTAAAAAATGGTTTCTTCAAAGAAAAATCACAATTCAATCCTATATATACATAAATAATAAGTATATATATATATATATAATTAAAAAATTATATACTATAATAATTATATAAATAAGAATAATATTTAGTACTTTTCTGTATAATGAAAATAAAAATGATTAGCTTAAAAAATTGTATCCTATATATGTTGAAAAACATTTTTAAATACTAGCTGTTATTCGATTGTGTACTATTTAAAAGGTAAATTTAGGAAAATTTTAAGAAAAATTAAAATTAAGTAATCTTTGTTTTATACCAAGTTTTCATAAGGTATTTAACACAAATTCAAAGAAAATTAACCATGTAATATGCAACCGATGAATATTTTTAATAGTTATCATAATGTGTTTTTATAGAAGTTTAAAATAATTAAAAAAAATATTAATAAGAAATAACGTCTATATTTATCTACATTACTTCAGTAAATATTTGATAAGTGAACAATAATTTTTTAAATTTAATTGATAATTGCACATAATACAAGTTATAAAATAAATAAATTCCTTTTTATATAATTCATAGATAGAAGTCTATAAGTATTTTAATTAAATGAAATATTTGAAAAATAATTTTCAAAATTATTTATATATATTAATTTAATTAATATTAACTATTTTTGTTAATATAATTATTATTATAATTATATTAGCTAATGATAGTACTTTATAATTAATAAAAGTAATTAAAGGTAATATATATAATTATTTTTTAATTTAATTATAATTATTTAACTACCTAATAATTGCTTAAATTATTAATGAAACAAGAATGTGAACTATCCTTCATAAATACTCCTTTTTTATTTTTAGTGATGAATTTATGACTATGCACTCCAATGCATATAAAAATAAAAAGAGTAGGTAACTTGAATATATTAATTCTTTGAAATAAAAAATATTTCCTTTTAATAATTTAAATTTCATAAAATACATTAGAAAAGTTAATAAACATTTTTAATTAGAAAAGTTAAATATTTTTAATTAGAAAAGTTAATAAACATTTTTAATTAGAAAAGTTAATAAACATTTTTAATTAGAAAAGTTCTCTCTTTTTTTTTTTTTTTTTTATTTTTATTAAATTTAAAATTGTTTTACTGTAATAAAGAGAAAATGTTATAAGAAATACATATATTGTTATCCTATTATTAAGAATATAAATTGGAGAGTTTAATTAAAAAAAAAAAGGAAAACAAAAAAAAGATAAAAATTATTATAACATTGATAAATAATAAAAATTTTATATATTTAAATAATAAATTTCAATAATCAATTTAATAAAAAGAATTTATAATTTTACATAAAAAAATTTCTAAATTACAAAATATTAATTAAAAAAAAAAAAAAAAAAAAAAAAAATGTGCAATTAAAATTTCCATTTTTCTCATTTACAATTCTTTAATAACAATTTTAATATAAAATTATATATTATATATTATTTATTAAAAATGTATAAAATATAATTAAAATAAAAAATTAAATTGTTTATATTATTCTATTTTTTTTTTTCATTAATTTTTATTAATTTTTTTGTATTATAAATTTAGAATATTCTATAAATTTTATAAAATGAAAAATTTTGAGAGAAATAATGAAAATATTCAAATTTCTACATCAATAAATGATAACCTCGAAATTCCTTTATTAATAAAAAAACAATTAAATTTGAGAGTATACAAATTTTTTTAAAAAAAAATATGTATAACATGTTAATTATTTATTTTTTAAAATGAATATTTAGGATTTAAGATGTAAAAACAAAGATTTAAGTAAGAAGAATGCTGATATAAAAAAAACTCTTGAAGAAAAAGAAAAATCCTTTAGGTTTAACTAAAATAATTAAAAAAAATAGAAATAATGATAATGTTAATTTTATATATATATATTATTTAAGTTATTAGAAATAATATACAATCTGTTATTATTGAAAATTATATATTAGAATATAAAGTATATAAAGATATATTTTAAGATAGTTTTTTTTTAAAAATATAAATTATAGTTCTAATGTAAAAAATTTTTTTAAAATATTAAAATAAAATCAATTATACTTAAAAATATTTGAAAATAGATTAAATTAATTTATAAAAATATATATTTTGTATATATATTAATATATGGGATTAATTATTATATGAAGTTTAAAAGAAAAAATATACAATGAAAATAGAGAAAAAATAATAAAAGAATATCAACAAGCCATGAAAGTATGACAAACACACTGTGATACTAAAAATAATTAAATATAAAATGAAAAAAAAAAAAAAAAAAAAAAAAGAAAAAAACATGATATAAATATTAATTTAGGATAATTATGATAGACAAATAATTTTAGAGGAAAAAATTAAAAATAAAGAAAAAAAAATAAAGTTATTTGATATAGAAATTAAAAAGTATATAGTAACTATTGGACAGATGCGTGAGCGCATAAAAAAAGCAAGCTGTGATACACAAGAAAGTAATAAAATAAATTATTCTTTAAATTAGTTATAAGATATTAATATATTCTTAATGTTTTCAAATGTTGTTACAACTATAATATGGATAAAAAAAAAAAAAAAACAAAAAAAACAATATAAATGAAATATCACAATCTTAATAAAAAAAAAAATTAATTTTAGGGGAGAAAAGTCTCAGTTTTTTAAGTAAGTTTAAAGATAATTCAACTGAATTTGTTCAATTAGATATGTTTGACAGATTGGAAACAATATTTAACTCAAGAGAATTCATACAAAAAAAAAAGGAAAAGTTGAAAGCAAAAATAAATATTATAAAGGATAAAATAAAAGATATTGAAGAAAAAAATAATTTAGCATTAATGGTATATATATATATATATTTCTTTTTTCTTTTTTATAAATTATATTAGATTTAATTATAAGAAAAAAAAAAAAAAAAAAAAAAAGAAGAAATTTATTTTTAAATTCAAGAATTTAAACATTTATTGAATATTTAACTACATTTTTATTAATTTCATTAAATATTGTTTTTTAATATAATGTATAGAATATTCTTATTCATTATTTACATTTGTAGAATAAAGAATTAGAATATAAAAATCTAGTACAAGCATCTGAAGTTGTTTTAGAAAAAGAAAAAAAAATTGAAGAACGTTTAAGAGATAATATAAATGAACATAACAAGAGAGCATTATTATTAAATAAAATAATTTTATGCATTGATAATTTTTTAAGCCGTTTTTCTTCATTTCTTCCAGAGTTACGTCATTATAACATTAAAAAAAATGAAGAAAAAATGTAATCGAAAACTATGAAAATTTATCATATATATATATATATATATATTAAATTATAAAAATTTATTTATTATTTCTTTCATGACAGAAATTTAGAAAAAAAAAATAAAACTCAGGATATAATGGACGATATGCAGTTCCTCGATATAGCAGATTTTAATAATTTAGAAGAGGTAACATTCAGAAATAAATTTTAATAATTAATATTTTTTTAATTTTCTAAAAAGAAATTTAGTAAATATCATGTACATCTTTATAAGGGAAAAAAAAAAAAAAAAAATTATTAATAAATTATATATTTTAGGAAATTCTTAAAAAATTAGACATAATCTACAAGTATATAAAGGATACATTATATATAATTAATAAGGCAAAAAAAGAAATATCATTAAAAGATGATAATCCTATGGAATATATGAAAAATAATTTAGGTTGGATATATATATGCATTCATAATAATACAATAACTTTTTTAAAATATGATAATCTCTTTTTTTTTTAGATGAAAATATTGAATTTTTTACATACAATGGTAATGTTAAAGGAAAAAATAACTAATATATTAAAATAAAGTATTCCAAAAAAAAAAAAAAGAAAAAAATAAAGTTAACATTTCTTTTAAAGTACAAAATTTTCATTACATCTTATATATTCATTTATGTAATACTAGAACAAAAATAAAACCTTTTTTTTTTTTTTTAAATTAAATTACAAATATATATATATATATTTTCATAAACTAAAACCATATAAAATAAAGTAAAAATATATTAATTAAAAAAAAAAAAAAAACATCCTATTACTTTTCTATATTAAAAGTAAAAAGTGTCAAATTATTTGTAAAATAATTTTTTTAAAGTTTATTAACATAATAAATTTTTTTTTCTAATTAAAAATTTTTTATTATTAAAAAATATAAATCAAAAAAAATTTTGAGATTTAAAATTTTCATTTTCATATATGGATCAATAAACATATAATTTTTTATAAGAATATATATATATATATATATATATATATATATATGTAGTAAAACACGAAAAAATAAAATATATTTGTGTGTGAGAATTTATGTACATATATTAAATATTATGTATTTACTAAAATGTTTTTTTTTTTTTTTTCTTGGATAAAATTGCATTTCTCAGGTGTAATACCATTTATACAAGATACTTTTTCTAAAAATTTTAAATAAATATTTAACTTTTTTTTATTAATCATAAATGATGGAAGCAAATTTTTTTGTGTATCAACATGATTAGTAATATCATTTAAATGTTTTAATCCAATATTACCTGAATATAATAAGGGAAAATCAATACTTTTATGCCATTTTAATATACTGTATGAACCGATAAAATATAGCTGATCGTGATATACGCTACCTGGTAATGAAGTATCTCTTAATCCTCTTTTAACTCGTGCACACATTTTGAAGCATTTATCAGAATCTTTTACAAAATCGTTTAAAAAAATATATAATTTAGAAAAGCTATAAAAGTGACCTAAACAAACAGCTAAATATTTTAAAGCTGGTGTAACCAGTAATAAATAATTTTTTCTTAAAGTGTACATTGAATTAATAACAGCTAAACCTTCTTCAGTTGAATAGCATGAATTAATTTTATATTTTTCTAAATTATTATTCTGGTGATTAATCATTCTTAATAAATGTGTCCCTATTTCATGATCGCATAAAGATTTCATTAATTTTTTTTGAATGTCCTGATTTTGTAATTGTATGAAATAAGTACTTCCTTTTTTAAAAACTTGAACTGCTGATAATATATGTTCCTTAAATTCTATTTTAACTTTCACTTTTATTCCACTGTTCTGCAGATATTTTATTATGTAATTTTTAAATTCATATTTTGTTACCAACTCATTATAAAAAACAGACTTTTCATAATTATCATATGTTTTAAATTTTTCTTTGGCTATCTGAATTATTCTTCGTGCTTCGTAAAATAAATTAAAATCAATTTTATCTCCACTACATTTATTAAAAATATTATCTACTTCATCATCAGCCATGTTATAATTAAATATTGGGTTTGTGAGCATTTTGGATTTGAAGAATTTTTTTTGTGATTCTATTAAGTTTTTAATAATGCATTTTTTCTTTGATATCATTTTTTCTATTGTATTTATATATGTATTCTCATTAAATAATATTTCAATAAAATGATCTACAAAATTTAATATCCTTTCATCAGGTATAAAAAACAATTTTACATAATTAGGATAAATTATAGTTGTAGTATCATTCTCTTTTTTTTTTTTTCTTTTATTATATTTATAATTATTTATTATATTTTTCTTATCTACTTTTTTTAAAAAGTTTTCATTTTCTTTATTCAATTTTTTATATGACAACGTCATTTCATATATGAATTATGATATAATAAATGTTTTAACTAATTCAATTTTTTCCTCTTTTTCATAATTGAAATGTATAATTTTAATGCTATCAATTTATTCTTTCTATTTAATGTTTTATTTTACAAAATTTTGAAGTTGTATATATATTCGTCTTAGTATATATAGATTCAAAATTTCCATAAAATATAGATTATTTTTATCTTAATAGAATTTTTAAAACTACTTTTGCAAGTTTCTTTCATTTGCATACGTTTTTTATTGAATTTTCAAAAATTTTTATCCCTTAATTTTTTTACTTCATATTTTTTAAAATGTCTCAATATTTTTATAAAATGTTAATTTTTATCAATTTTATTTTTATTTTTGTTTGTATCCTTTCTACTAATACGTTTGTTTCCTCACTTTTTTTTTTAAATACAAAATTCTTTTATATATTTATGCTTTCATCATTATGTATTATATATATATATATATATATATATATATATATATTACACTATTTTTCGTAGTTAATATTACATACGTTTTTATAAAAAAAATATTATTTATACTTTTAATATTTTTTTAGATTAATTTTATCCTTGATATATTCTTATTTTCACATAATTTTTTATTTTCATATAATTTTTTATTTTCACATAATTTTTTATTTTTACATAATTTTTTATTTATACATAATTTTTTATTTTCAATATTTTTTATTTTTTTTTTACATTTTTCTCTATAATTTTATATATTTTTCATTTAAATTTTTTTTATCGAAACTTCACTATAAGTATTTTCTACTTTTTAAAAAAAAAAATCTTTTGAAAATATATTCTTTATATATAATTTATATTAAAATTATCTTTTATTTTTTTTTCTTTAATATTTTCTTTTGAACTTTTATATTTATTATTAATTTTTCCTTTATATTTTCAATGGGTTTGTTTAATTCAAATATAATTTCAAGTTCTAACATATTAAATTTTTTAAAATTATATATATTTCTTTGCTTAGTATACATCTATTTTTAATAATACAACTTTTTATATATAATTAAATTTAATGTTTTTTTTTTTAATATTATTAAGTTTCTTGAATTCTTGAATAAATATCTTCTTTCATTATATAATTATTTGTTTCTTTAACTTGTCTTTTTTAGCTTCTTAGTTTCGTTTTTTCCTAATTTTTACCAGTATAAAATGTACTTCCTTCTATATAGTTTTAAACTTATCATTTTTAGTATTTTTATTTTTTTTGTATATTAATTATACTTTTGCTACAGAGATATTTATTTGAAAATTAAAGTTCTTTATTTAAGATATTTTTGTAATATTCTTTATTCATTTTTTGTGATTTTTTACACATACAGATATGAAAAAATGTGGTTATATTTATTTACATTATTTATAATATTTATGGGAATTTTATTAGAAATATAATTTAAATATTTTTGAAGTGATTTACATATTTCGATTTTTCATTTTTTGTTAAAAATGAAAACTTTATAATTCACTTATGGTGTAGTATTTCTTTTATAATACTTTCATAGTTATCATCTCTCATAATCAAATAAATTTTATCTAGTTTGACTGATTCTAACTTAAAAAATATTTTAAATGATTAATTGAATCATACGAAAGTCCATGTATGTTATGAGTTGATACTTTTTTTAATACATATTTTCTTTAAATTTTTTTTTTTGAATGTTTGTGTCTTCATTATTATCAAATTTACTGCTTGTTAGGATATCTTTTTTTTCAATAAATTTTATTATTTGATTAAAATTTTATTTAATTTTAGAGTATATTTTTTTTTTTTTTTTTTTAATTAAAAATATTCTTTTCATTTAGGTGTATTATTTTCATTAAATTTCAATATATTTCTAATTTTTCTTATAAATAATTAAAATTAATACTACTATTATGTAGAAGCAAGATATATTATCAATTTTACTCCATAACTTTATTTATTTTTTTATATTTTATTATTTTTATTTTTTTCTTGTTTTTATTTCCAATATCAATTAAACTATTTTCCACAATAAAAGATTTTTTATTATTTTCTTTTTTTTTTTTCATTTATTTATTTTATTTACTTCTTTTAATATATATTTTGCCTTTTCAGAGTTAAAACAATTTGAAGGATTTTTGAAAGAATTGGGTTTGTTGTGATATGTGCTGATTCTTGTCAAAATATCATATGTTATTTTATTTATTTATTTATTTTTTTTTTTTTAATTTATTTCTAAGAATTTTCTTTAATAGTGGTAAGCTACGGAATTATTTTATATGTGATATGTTATTTTATACTTGCACATTATTAATATTAAAAAAAAAATTAGAATAATGTATTAAACTTGTAATATGCATGCTTATTTATTAAAAACATTTTTTTTTTTTTATAGATTATATATCATATATACACAATTAAAAGTTCATTTAATAATTTAATAGTAGTATTTAAATAATTCTTTTACAGAAAGGTGCATACTGTATATTCCCATTATTTTATTTTATTTTTTTTTTTAAATTTTTTTTTTGTGTTTTATTATATATCCATTTGATAATGAAGAATTCATTTATTTTTATATTCTTAGAATTCTATGTTATTTATTAACTGTTGTATATTCTTATCTAAATTTCTATTTTTTAATGATTATTTTCAATTTTTATAACTTAAAATTATAAAAATGACTATATTAATATTATATCCTCGATGAAATTTTTTTATATGATTTTTAAAATAATTATCTATTTTTTATGTTTTATTTATATAAATTTCTTTAAATATTTTAAATCTTAATATTTTTTTAAATAAGAAAAAAAAATCAAGGTAAAATAGATAATTTAAAAATGAAATCTGTAAGCTTAAAATTGTTAGAAATATAAAAATAAATATATGAAGATTAAATAATACTAGAAGTTGATGTTGTATTATTTATTTGTATATATATTTTAATAAAAATAATAATGCTAAATTAATTATTCTTTGATATTTCAATACAACAGAACAAATCTATTAAATAGTGCAAAAAATATATATAAATGAATAGATGAATCACATTATTCTTTTTTTAAAATTAATTTATTCTATATTTATTAAAATATTTTTAAAAAATTTATAATATAAAAGTTCTTGTGATTAAAAAAATAGATGTAAATAATGTCTTATTTCATCAAATCTTCTTTAAATGATTTTGCATGTAATGAATTCTCAGTTGAATCTTTTGCATGCTGTAGAAAAAAAAAATTTTTTAAATATGAGATATTTTGTGTGTGTTTTTTATTTTATAAAAATTAGTTTTATAAATCAGCAATATACATTGAATATAAGAAAATATTTTAATTATAAAAGATAAAAACATAGTTTTATATCATCTTTATAAAAAATGTGTATGTATATTTTAAAATGTGTTTCATAAATAAAAGAAAATACTTTTTATACCTTCAAGAATATTTTATTATTAAAATTTTTTGCTATCATCAATATATGATAAATAATTTCACTAATTTTCGAATAATCATCATCCATATGCAATAATAATATTGGAAAAATATGTTCACATTTTTCATCAGATAAACTCAAATATTTATTTTGAAAAAGAGAATATAAAGATATTGCTGAATATTTTCGAATTGATATATTTGAGTCATCTAATAATTTTAGTAAATTATCTAATAAATCAAGTAGTATATTATTGCTATTCAAATGTTTTACAAGTTCTCCAATTATAGAAATAGAAATTACTCTATTTTCATTATTCCATATGTCATCAATTGACGATTTAAGAGTACAAACTAAATTTTCAATTAATATATTATTTTGAAATATTTTAATATCGAATAATTTATTTATAAACAATGATTTTATGCAAAGTAAAGATCCTTTTCTTATTTCTGCTTCACCTAATCCGCTTTTCCATATGCATAATGGTAATAATATATTTTGTAAAATATCTTGAGAGTTTGCTAAAAAAAAGTTAGGAAATATATTTTTTGAACAAAAAAAATTTATAAATAATAAAAATTCTGATTTGATAAATGGTTTTAATTCATATGTAATTATAACATGTAAAAATTCCATTAAATAGCTCGAGTATTCCATAACAATATAGTCACTTATGTTACGTAATAATATATTTAAAAATTCTATATTATATTTAAAATTTTTAAAATCATTAAAATCTATTATATTTTGAAGATTTTTTATGAAATAAATATATTCATCATTATAAAAATGAACCACTTGTTTGTCACTGTAAAATTGTACTGTTTCAATTAATTTATTTATTTCAGAAAGAGAACAAAAATGGTTATCTGATTGCAAAATAAGTAAAAAATGAAATAAAACATTACTATAATTTTTGCATTCATTTTTCATTATATTTATTAAATATTTTAAAGTTAATAAAATATATGGAAATGAATCAACATTTTCATAATTGATATTTTCATTTATTAAAAATAAAATGAAGTTTATATATGCATCATCTAGTTTACTTAATGATAAATCGTTTAAGTAAAAACCAGCTAAAATTTGAGATAGGATTATAAAGATAATTTTTTTATTTTCATAAATTATTGCAGTGCAATTTTCATTATCACAAAAATACTCTGGTAATTTGTACACATCATTATTTATTCTTTCAAAAAGAAAAATTTTTTTTTTATTATTTTCTGTTATATTATTAACATCGTTTTTTTTCTCTTCTTTTTTGTTAATATTTTCATTTTTTTTTTCTGTCTGTTCAGGTTCATTATGTATTTTTTCACTTTGATCATCTGTTTGATAAGCTATATTTTTTTTATTAAGTTCTCTATTCCTGTTATAATGATCTTCTATAATAATATCCTTCCTTTCATGGATACTTTTTTTTTCATAATTTTTTTGATGATATTTATGGTAATTTATATTTAAAAAAATATAATCTTCTGTAAAAAAATAAGCATCTGTTTCAGCTTTACATTCCTTGCAATTATTTGGGTTGTTCTTACAATACACTTTTTCGTTTGATAGGTTATGAAATTTATAAAAATTTATTAAAATATTTTTAATGTTATCACCTAATAATAAATGTGCTATTTCAAAAATAACAATTTCTAAAGGCATTAAATATCCACATGTTATAATTAAATTAACAAATTTTCTCAAAAATAAAAATGACTCATATTCGTAGCAATACTTCTCAAGTGTGTCTACAGCATTATCTTGATGTAATTCTAATAAATCGTTGATCAATAATGGAGTTGAAGGATAATCAATATATTTAAATGATGTTAATGATTTATATAAAAATGATAAAATGTGTTTAATAAAATAAAAATTGTCATTATAAGTAAATATTAAAAACATGGTAATAATATTTGCAAATTCTTTTTCCCCTTCTGACCAAGAATTCTTCTCATTATCCATAATTTCATAAAATAATTCTTTTTTAATTTCACAAAAAAATTTGTGAATATTTATTGATATTCTACTAAATGGAGCAGGTATATAAAATAATTTACTAATATTTATAAAACCTTCACAATCTTCGAATATTTTATCTTCATTCATTCTTTTATTTGAACTATTTTTTTTCCTACTTATATGAATGCTATCTTCTAATTCTTCATATTTATCACTTTTTATGATTTCATTTTTTTTTGGTTCTTTAAAATTCTCACTGTTGTTTATACATGTGTCTTTATCATCTAAAATTTTATTTAATTTATTAGAAGAATTAAATGTATATTTTGCTATTACTTCTAACGCATTGTAGCAATGCTCATTAAAAGAAGGAGATATATGTGCATTTATGCACATAAGGATAATATATGTTAACTTTGCTTTTTCATTGTTATTAAAATCTTTTATGTTTAAAAACCATACTTTAATACAGTTTACAATTTCAAATAAGACATTATGTGACTTATTTTTACATAACTTCTTTAAACATTCTGAAACATTATTAAGAAACTCTCTATTAGTATCATAACACATTAATTTTTTTAAGCATTTTAAAATAAGCTAAAAAGTGAAATTCATTAAAAAATTATCAGGAAGTATAATAAAAACAAAAAAATAATAACACAATAAAATAATAAAAAATTATTATGGAAAAATGTCTGATAAAGTATGTCTAACTTATGAAAATGAAAATATACTATAAATAAAAAAATAATAACATGCAAACAAGTAAAAAAACTTCGGAAATTATTATCATATAAAAGAATATATGAAATAAAAAAGCATGCATGTAAATTTTATTACTTCACGAATATCTTGCTGTCTTATATTTAAACTATCTAATAAATTTTTTAATAATTTTCTATATATCTGTAAAATTAAAGTGCAGAATTTTTTTTTTATATTAAAAAATGAATACATATATATATTTTATAATATTAATTTTGATAATTACGTGATTAAGTTCTTTCTGTTCTTTTTCAAAAATTAGTTCACATAATAGTTCACAAGTTAGCTTTTTTATGAGAGGAAATGGATCTTTTATTAAAATTGACAATGACGATAATATATCTTTTAAATAAATATAAAAATTTAATAAATTTGAAGACATTATTTTATCTTTTTTTTTATCTCTTTTCACAATTTTATATAAAAATTGTAATATTTTCAATCTTATTTCTTCTTTATCTTCTATAATTCTTTGATTTTCATCTTCTCTTAGCCTATTTATACAATTAAAAATAAAATTATCATCTTTTTCTATGTTTTTAAATAATATGATATCTAGTAAGATATTATCAAGATTTTGTTCAAGTAACATATAAATATTTAGAACTAAATTTCTGCATTCATCAAATTCATCGTTGACCCATTTGTTTAAAGGATATAATAAATTCTTACTAAAAAAATCACAGAATATTTTCTTTTTTTTTTCATCACAATTATTAAAAAATTCTAATACATATTCATAAATTATATTTAAAGAATTTAACTGTTCTTCCTTATCAAAAGCTTTACTACAATCTAAAGCACGAACATGTTCCATACACTCAACGAATAAACAATTATAGTTTTCTTCATGATAATTAACGGTCATTTTAAATTAATGAAAAATATAAAAAGACAAAAAAAAAAAAAAATTTAATGATAATAAAATAACAGTAATTATATAAATAAAATAATAATAAAATATTATTAATGATACTAAATAAGAACAATAATTGGATAAAATGATAATATTAGAGATAGTAGAAATTAGTTATCTTAAAGATAATTATAAAAGTACAATAGTCTTAATAAAATAAAATAATAATAATTTTTTTATGAAGTATATACTAAAAGTAATAGGAATAAAAATAAAAAAAATTATAATTAAGACAATAGAATAATAAAAGTAGAAATAATTATTTGTTATTTATTTAACAAAAGAAATTAGAAACTAAAATTATATACCTTTATATAAATATTACAATAAAAATTACTTATGTCTCTTTAATTTTATAAACATAAAGATGTTTTAATATTCGTGCAGTATTAATTCAATTTTGCGTTACATATCTTTTTTTTTTTTTTTTTTCTTCTCATATATAAATTTTAATTTAAAAAAAATTGATATTGTAAGAACACATAACTATTGTATATATTAAGTAGCTAGGATGTGTGTTTTTACTAATAGTCTTTACAAGAATAAAAATTTAAGCTATTAAAAAACTTATACTTAATGTAGATAAAAAATAAATTCTATAGAATTATAATTTTTTTTTTTTTTTTTTTTTTTTTTTTTTTTTTTTTTTTTTTTTTTTTTTTTAAATGAATTAATAATAAACTTTTATACATTTCAATAATAATGTTTAAAAGATAAAAGTTATATTTTTTTAAAATAAATTATTGAAGAAATGAAGAGAAAATCCACTTTTATAAAAAAAAGTACGATAAAAGAGCAAAATACTTTGGAGAAATTTGGAATTTTTAAAAAGGTAAATTTATTAAAACAAGAAAATGAAAAAGAAACAATTAAAATAAAAAAGGAAAAAATTGAAGATGAAGAGAATGAAAAAAAAATAGAGAATATTATTAAAAATGAAAATATGATGGAATGCGAAGCAGAAGAAAATTCTGAATTGGGAAGAGGAAATGAGGAAATAAGTGCAAATAAAAAAGAAGAGATGAATAAAGAAGATATAAATGAAAATAACATTCCATTACATAAAATATATCAACCAATTTGTAAAGAAGATTATATAAATGAAATAAGGAGTTCAACAAATCCTTTGTTAAAAAAAGTATTAGATGAAGATATAAATTTCAATTTAATTATATATGGACCCCCAGGTAGTGGGAAATCATCCTTAATAAATGTTATAAAAAATAAAACGAAACATTTATTTATATATTTATTTCATTTGAATAATTTAAATAATGAATTAAGAAAAATATATGACCAATCACTAATTAATTATAAACATTATAAAAAGAAAACTATATTATGTGTAAAAGATATAAACAGATTAAATAAAAATCAACAAGAACAATTATTGCTAATATTAAAAAAGGGACATCTTTTTTTAATTGCAACCTGCTTATTCAACCCAATGAGTATTTTAAATGCATCTTTAAATTCACGATGCTTATTTTTATATTTACGTTCTTATGACAAGAAAGAATTAAGATTAATTATAGAAAGAATAATAAATAAATTAGATATCAAAATAGAAGAAGAAGCTTTAAATATAATAATGAATCATTCTTGTGGAGATGCAAGAGTCGCTATTGGTATAATTGATTTTGCAATTCAAAATATGAAGAAAATAGAATTAAGGGAAAATATAGAAATAACAAATATAAAAAAAAATATGGAAGAAAAAAAACTGGATGAAATCATAGGAGAGACAAAATCAGAAGAAATTCATGTTCATCCATCTCTTCAAAATGAAAAAAGAAGTATACAATTTGATGATATAAAATATTTTTTACAAAACTTTCCGTGTAATGATAATAAACTAGATCATTATAATTTCATTTCAGGATTGCATAAAAGTATAAGAGCAGGAAATGTAAAAGCTGCTATTTTATATTTAACAAAATCGCTAAAAAATGGAGAAGATCCTTTATATATATGTAGAAGATTAATAAGAATAGCTTCAGAAGATATTGGCTTAGCTAATCATGATGTCTTATCAATGTGTGTTAATACTCACTATGCTTGCAAAGCAATTGGTATGCCTGAATGCCAAACAGCTTTAATTTATGCAGTTATTGTTTTATGTAAATCTTCAAAAAGTAATTATGTTTATGTTGTTGAAAACAATGCTAAAAATATATGTAACGAATACAGTTTTACCGTTCCTTTTCATTTAAGAAATACATCAAATAAATACATATATACGAATCAACCTGAAATTTTAACTTTTGAAGAACATTTAAATAAATATAAAGATATACAAAAATATTTACCTGATCATCTTGAAAATTTAGAAATATTACCTGAACTGTAAATAACTTATGAAAAAAAAAAAAAAAAAAAAAGGAGAAAAACATATTTTATCTATTTCATAAATTAAATTCTTTTAAAAATACATATATAAATATTTTTTTTTTTTTTTTAAATTTTAAATTAAATATGGATTTCACTTTTTTATGAAATTTTTCTTTATATAAAACCTAAAGTTTGGTGTTATAATTTTTTCAATTATTTTTTTAAATTTTGTTTTAAATTAAATTTTTTTTTTAACATCAAAAGAAACTATTGTTTCAATTTAAGATACAAGAATAGACGTTATATATTTTGAATTTTAAAAAAAAAAAAAAAAATTTTTTTTTCATAATAAACGATTTACAAAAAAAAAAAAAAAAATAAGAAAAGAAAAAATAAAATATTTATTCTTAGACTAAATTAGGTTTTTATTTTTATATTTTTTAAGTATGCTTATCTTCCAACCCTTCCCTGTTTTATATCAATTACTGGATTATGCGTTAATATTTGTATTTCATTGAGAACATTTTTAATACATTTTTTTCTTTTTTTAAGCATATTATTAAATAAATACTTTAAAATATAAGCAAAATCCTTTAAATCATTATTAGATACATCAATATTTAATCCAAATAAGCTTTCGTAATTACTATTATCTATTTTTTTATTATTTTTTAATTTTTCGTTTATCAAATGTAAAGCAGATATAATATTACTTATATTGCTGGAATTAAGTAAAGGAATATCATTTTTTTTAAATATTTCATTAATTTTTTCATATAATATATTTAATTTCTTATCATATTTTTTGTATTCTTCCTTATCTATACCATTTAGGTATTTTAATTCAAAAAAGTTTTCTAAAATATCATCTTGTATTTCATTCCTCATATTTTCAACATTGCTATTAGAAGGTTCACCTACTGAATTATTATTATCTATTCTTTTATTATTCATGTCATCTTCATCTTCATCATCATAGCATATAAAATCTTTGTAGTCATCAATAAGTGCTAAGGTAGTTAAATTATTTAAAATATATGTTCTAATCTCTATATCATTAATACTATTTTTATTTATTCCATTTGTATTTATATTTAATTTCTTCAAATATTTTATGATATGTTCAATATAATTTTTTTCTTTCATATAATTTATTTTTTCTCTCTCCTTTGGTTTATACAAGCGAATTTTTTCTTCTTCTATTTTCAAAATCATAAAATAAAAATCATCCTTTGCAATATCAATATTTTCATAATTTAGTAACTTTATTTTTTTTTCTAGAGAATTCATACTTTACAAAAACAAAATAAATTAAAATAATAAGAGGAATATATTACGTAATAAAAATTACAATATAAAATATACTATTAAATAATAAAAAAAAAAAATAAACTACATTTCCTTAAAAAAAAAAAAAAAAAAAAAAAATACATTACATATTTGTATTGTATATATTTAACATGAGCTTAAATAAAAAACAAAATTAAATTTATAAAATTTAGATTTTTTGTATTATTTTTTTCTCTTAAAGTAGAATAAATTATAAATACTTCTGTATTTAAAATAATGACATTCTTATTTTTTATTATATTTATAGAGTGTATTTACTATTTTATACTTAAATTATATAAAGTAAAACATTCTTAAAATTAATGTTTCTTCTTTTAATTTTTTATCAGAATTTTAATTCTAAAAAAAAAAAAAAAAATAATAATTTTATTAAAAAAAAAAAAAAAAAAAAAAAATTT
>NW_021628265.1:514227-520958 GCF_900005855.1 Plasmodium gallinaceum | reverse complement strand
AAAAAAAAAAAAAAAAATAATAATTTTATTAAAAAAAAAAAAAAAAAAAAGAAAAAAAATTACAAAACAAGATTAAATGGATATTTATACTTTTATAAAAAAAGTGTAAATGAAATATACACCTATAAATAAAAAATACATGTATAATTAATATATTATTTAATATATATATATTTATATATATATAAAATAGTCTTTAAATTATTAAAGATCTTAATATTTTACTTATATATAAATTTAACATAATTTTAATATTTTAGAAGTTAACGATGTCGAATTTCTGTATAGACTTTATTAAGTAAAAAAATTAATTTTTTTAAAATATAGTTTTAAAATTATGAGCTTTCATATAATTTATGTAATAAAAAAAAAAAAAAAAATGGAATTAATTTATTAATTATAAAAATTAGAGAGAAAACAAATATAGCTAATATAAAAAAAAGATATATGAAATATCTAATATAAAAAATGATAAAAAAAAGTTTCTGCAAAAAGGTATAATTTTGTAACAATCATAAAAAAACAATTCATATTGTTTTTATAAAAAATAAAATACATTAAATTTTGTGGAAAGTCAAAAAGATGAATACTTTAATAAAAAAAGGAATTAAAAAAAGGATTATCATTATTTTTTACGGAAGCATTTTCATCATATTCATTTTTTGTCTTATCAGTCAAACTTTTTTTCTCGTTTTCTGTATATTTTAAATAATTATGAAAAACTAATAGATGATGATGGCACAAATAATTAAAAGAATTTAATTTGTTAATTGAGCTTATTGAAATAGTTAAATCTTCGTTAATACTAACAGTATTACAAAGACCAAATATCTGTATTAGATCATTAATTTTTATATCTTCTTTCTTTTCATTATAAGAATTTAATGAATATGTTAATAGTAATTTTGCTTTTATATAACCAGTTGTATCATCAATTGTGTAAACTATGAATTCTTTTTTTTCTTCAATATTTATAACAAATCCAACTATTTTAATTAGATTCAATTTTTTATTTAAAAGCATCAATTTATTTCTATCCTTTTTATAGGCTCTTATTAACATACTAATGTTAGTATACATAAAATTTGATTCATTTGTTTCTTCTTTTAATTCTTCATTAAAATAACCACTTTCGATATTTAAATTAGTTAATAAACCAGACATTTTAAAAAAAAAAAAAAAAAAAATATGTATATATATACATGTATATGTGTATATATTATATATTTACATTAATTAATAGGATTTAAAATATGTTTTATGTAGAAAAAAAATATTATTTGATATTTTTACTAATTAAAAAAAAAAAAAACTATTAATAAAGTAATTTAAAAGTATAAAAATTAAAATTTTAATATTAATGAAATTCCTAATAATGAAAATTATTATACATATAGTAAAATAAATTTATAAATATATTCTATTAAAGAATATTAACATAAATTTTTGTTATTCAAAATTTTAAAATAAAAATTTAAAAAAAAAAAAAAGATGGAATGTTCATGTTGAATGTGTTGAATTAAAAAAAAAAAAAAAAAAAAAAAAATTAAAAGGATATATCATTTAATTGGTTTAAATAAAAAGATTCTATGAAGAAAAAGTATAAAATATATTATAAAAAAACACATAGGTTACACTTATGTTTATTTTAATGGGGAAATAAATTATTTTTTTATTTCTTTTATGAAAATGATAATAAAATTAAACTTAATTTAATTTTCTTGTAATTATAAGTGGAAATATGTTAAATTCAAAAAATAAAAATATAAACGGCGTTATTAATTATAATAAATAAATAATTAGTTAAATAATTAAATATATATATATATATATGTTTAAATTTTATATAAATAATGTAAAAAGTTAACATACATGAAAAATGTTTACATAATAGGACTTTGCAAAAAAAAAAAAAAATATTAAAAAAAAATTATATAGGAATTATGGATAAGCGAATTATATGAAAAGGCATATAAACGTGTTTAATGAAGAATATATTTAAAAAAAATTAAAAAAAAAAAAAAAAAAAAAAAAAGAGGAGGAGAAACATATATGAGATTGTAAATTTCTTTTTTTCAATATTCCTTATAATATGATAAATAAAAGAATAAGTAATTTTGGCTCAGGTGAATTTAAAAGAATTTTATATAGATATAGGCACATTGGAATTATAGATTTATGTACTCAACATTGTAACTATAGTGTACTTATAGGAAAATATAACAAAAGCGATAAAAGAAAATTTATCATTTCATCATCAAAAAAGAAGGAATTGAAAAATGAATTTTTTAAAAACAAATTTAAATATAATAAAAAAAAAAAAGATAATGAAGGTATCTACTTAAATAAAATATCGTATAAAGAAGAAAAGACATTCTCTTCTGATAAAAATGAAATAATAAATATAGACAAAATAAATAACATTTTTATAAAAGATTTCTTAAATAAAAATAACATATATTATTTATATGCATATCAATTTTTATTAATAGAATTATTAAGATATACTAATGTTTTTATGAATTTAGCATATTCTGATTGTTTGATATCATATATTATTTATTCTTTTTATAAAATAAATTCATTAAAAACAAATGCATCTAATAAAAATATATTAAACCATCAAATCCATAATGGTATTACAGATAATATAAATGTATCTATTGATAATATAACTAATGAAAAGATAAAAAAAAAAAAAAAAAAAAATAATTTTTACCTAGATAATTGCGTTTTATTTTTAGGATGCTCAAAAGAACAAATTTCATTAATTCATGAAACAATAATAAAATTAAAAAGTATTGATATTTCAACACATATAATATCAAACGAAAAAAGTGCTGATAATATAAAAAGTAATTTTTTTTTATATAATATTATTATTTTAAACATAGAAAATTTTAGTGATACTTATGATTTTAGTATTTTATTTGAGCATATAAATTTTATTGTTGTAGATGATATATATGAAATATATATAAATAAAAAATCAAATATATTAAAAAATATTTTAAAAAACTGCAAAGAAAAACAAATAAAAGGGAATAACATACAAATTCTTTTAATAAACAAAATTTATGATGAATGGATTATAAAAGAAATGTTACATTTCCTTAAAAGTATAAAATATAATATTAAATTTGAGAAAAATTTAAATTTTTTTAAAAACGAATTTTATTCTAATATAAATGACTTTAATTGTTTTGATTTATATGAATATAAAAAAAGCAACTGTAAACATTTTAGTATTAATGTTCCATTAAACGAAGATAAAAAATTTTTAATATTATTTTATCTTCTAAGTGAGAATAAAAATAAAAAAATTATAATTTATTATAATAAAAATGATATATATTCTTTTTACAATTTCATCAATTCTTATATACCATGTATATTTCTACCTAACACATATAAAATAAAATGTAAAAGTAATATTATAAATACATTTAATAAAAATAGCGATTATATATTAGTTACGAATGATAAAAATATTAAAAAAATTTATGAAATTAATGCAAATTTATACATTCATTATACCTTTGTTGAAAATGTAAATACATATGTAGATATAATGTCAAATAATTTTTTTAACATAAAAAATGACAAAATTGAAGAAATTAAAAATGAAAATTATAATAATCCTTATTCTGAAAATAATAAAACTTCAGTATTTGAAGGACATATTGAATCTATTTTGTTTTATAATAAAAAACAATATAAACAGTATGAAATATTAAATAATCTTATTAATTTTACAAATTATATGTTACCTCCATTAAAAGAAATGAAGAATAATTTTCTTAACTTTTTAATTGAAGAAATTCAGGATGTTATTATTGACGATAATAAGCATTTAGAAGAAGCTGGAAAAATTTATGAAAAATATGGTTACTCTTTTATATCTGCATCATTATATTATATACAAAAAAAGAAATTATTCAAAAAAAATTTTAAAAATAAAAGTTATTCTAATATAACCTTTATTATAGAAAAAAATATTATATTAAATACAAAAAGTAAGTTAATTGATTTTTTAAATGATTTATTAAATTTCAAAAAAAACATAGGTGATATAAATTTTTTTATTCAAAATTATTTATACTGTAAAAGAGGATATATTTTATCGGTAGCTGAAGATATATACAATATTATACATAAAAATAAAAATTTGAAAGAAAATATGGAAAAATATAAAAAAATAAATATGTATATTTTATATAATAATTATGAAAAAAATTTTAGGAGCACATATGTTAAAAAAGGAACATACAAATCTAAAAAATCTCTGAGGTACAAGCAAAAAAAAACATATATATATATATATATTTTTTTTTTTTTTTTTTTTTTTTTTTTTCATATTAAACATAATGAATTTGTCATTTCACTTAAATATATATTATAATAATATTTATATTATTTGATAATAATATATTTAATAATATTTTATATTATTTATCCTCTCGTTTTTATAGTATTTTATTTTATTTAGAAATTTTATTTTTTTGATCTTATCAACTATTTTATACCATTATTTCACACCTTATTTTATTTTTTTTTTTACAGGAGATTAAAAAAAAAGTTAAATATAAAAAAAGAGCATATAGAAATGAATAAATTAAAGAAATGGATGACTTCCAGCTTTAAATTAAATAGAAGAAATGTTAAAGATAAATTAGATTCTTTAAAAGCTAAATAATAATATTTAAATCTATAAAAAATTAATAAAAAAGGAAAGAATTTTAATACTAAATGGAAAATATGTAAAACTAATATTAAAAAATTATAATAGGTATAAGATTAATATACGAAAGCCATGAATTATATCAAATTTAATTAAAAAAAATAAAAAAAAGTATAATATATTTTTAAATTTGATAAAATATAAATCGAAAACATTTTACAAAAAAAATTATGATATAAAAAAATAAAGGAAATATGATGAAATTATAGCTTAAAATGAAACAAATAAGAATAAAATCATTTTTTTTTTTTTTTTTTTTTTTTTTTTTTAAATTGTAAAGATATTGTGAGTTTATGATTAATTAATTCCTGCCATTAAATTTAAGTGTGATGGAAGTGGTATTATGTTATAATGCTTTCTAAATAGATCAATATCCTTATCTAACCATTTTTCAATATAAATTGAATGTAAAGGTTTTGTTATTGATGCTCCTGCTTTGTATGCCCATGGATATAGTTGTTTTAATAATGTTTTTCTTGGCTTATATTGAAAAAGAAGATATTTTTTTTCAAAATTTTTTATATATACATATTCACTGTTTAATTTATCATAAAAAATGTCGTTATTACTTTTATTTTTAAATCCATATATTATAGACCCTCTTACATGGTTTGAATTATTTAGATTATCAAAATAATATTTATATAATTTATAGTAGAAAGAAGGATCTTCTCTTTTATCAACATGAAAATAATCAGTTAGATTGTATTCATATTGCTTAATGGATAATTCATCCGTATAATTGAATAAATCATTATATGTAAAATCAAAATCAGTACTTAAAAATTTCTTAGGAATTTTATCTTTGAAAATATATTGAAAACGATATAAAGGGGTCATAAAAGGAGCAACTAGAATTGCTAGCAGTGTTATAGGTAATTTTGTTTGTATCAATTCTATTAATTTTAGTGCTGCTTCTGATTCAATTGATATATTTAAATTATAAACTACGTGTGCTATATCATGTATATGTCGGTATCTGGTTAATATATATGAATAATTTGCATCATTAAAAAAATGAGCAACTTCTCTATCATGAGCATGTATTTTATAAGTCTCCAAAAATTCCATATATTTATATCCTAATGTGTTTTTAGGCAAATTTTTTAATTCATTAAAACATATTTCTTGTCTTATTAATAAAGGCTTTTCTTTAAGTATTAATTTTCCTTCATCATCATTTTTCATATAATTATAAATTTTCTTTACTGCATATATTGATGATACATCAGCTGCATGAGCTAAGAGATGAGTCCTACCAGGAGTTCTATATATTCTAAATATGTTTTTTAAAAAAATCTCCAATTTATTTATTGTGTTTATACCTATAAAATTTGATTGAAATATTTTTACAAAATTGTACATTTTATAATAAGGAAAATGTTTTTTTAATTATTTTAAAATATTGTTATTTGTACTTAAAATAAATAAAACATTTGAATTAAAAATTTTTAATTATAAAAAATATTTCTAAATTGTCAGATAAAATATAAGAAATTCATACTGTGTTATATTGTTCTCCCATTCTAAAAATTCATATAATTAATAATATTATTTTATATTTTTATATCAATTATAAATATACTATTAAGTCATCTCAAATGTTAAAAATAATGTATTTTTTTTTCTTTTTTTTTTTTTTTTTTTTTTATAATTTATAATAAGCAAAAATATATAACATTATGCACTTTATAATATTTTATCAAACTATTAAAAAATTTTTATTTTTGAATATATAAAATAAAATGTACCTTTATAAATAAATATTTTTGAATATTTATGACAAATTATTATGAATACTAAAAAAAAAAAAATTATATGAAATTTTTATTATCGTTATTATTTTTTCTTTTTTTCAAGATAATTTATAAACATTTTCCATCATATATATATCTTTTAATAACTGTTCATTGTAGTTAAATTTGAAATTAATTTTTAGTAATTGAACAAAAAAAAAAAAAAAAGAAAAATCATTACTAAAAAATATTAA
>NW_021628265.1:500793-513227 GCF_900005855.1 Plasmodium gallinaceum | reverse complement strand
ATCAGAAAAAAAGAAAAAAAAAAAAAAAAAAAAAAAAATTAATGCATGAAAAATGGGAAAAAAAAAAAAATATATATATATATAACAAAATTAATTATAAAAATGAAAGAAAAGTATGGTACTTAAAAAAAAGTAGCAATTTTATAAAGCTCACTTAATAAAATTCTCTGTTTCTCTTCATCTTCATCAAATATTTTTTCAATTATCCTTTTTAAGTTTAAAAGAATGAATATTGCCTTTTTCTTCATTAGTTTATTAATATATTTTGTAGATTTTTTAGCTTTGTTATAATCACATTCATTATAGGATTTTTCGTTATTTAATTTTCTACATTTTGTTTTATTTTGTTCATTTTCAAAAAAAATTAATTTTCTTTTATTTATTAACTTACTTTCTTTGTTTGTATTAGAGTCTTCTTTATTAGTGGTCTTATTTTTATTTTTTTCTACATTGTATTTATTGATATACAATGTTTTTTTTATATTTTTAAAATTAGAAATAGAATTTTTTATAAAGAAATATTTATTAATAATACCTGACGAATTGTCTGCCTTCTCTTCATTAAGTGATATCTTTATATTTTCCTTATTTAACTTTCGTGTGTTATTATCACTGATATGTCTAATATGTTTATTATTATTATTATTATTATTATTATTATTATTATTATTATTATTATTATTATTATTATTATTATTATTATTATTATTATTATTATTATTATCATAATATAAATTATTTGATAATATTTTATTATCATTGAAGTCCTTAATACTATAATTCTTATCATAATCAAAGGAATATTTTTTATCTTCTTTAATAAAAAAGTCACATTCATCATTTTTATTTATTTCTTCCCAGTTATTTTTAACAAAATCAAAATAATAATTGTCCGTTTTCTTGATTAGTTTGTGATCATTATATTTTTGAACATCTTTATTTATATCATTAGAATTATAATGAACACAATTTAATTCATAAATATTACAAAAATTTAGTAAAACATGAAAAAGCATTTCCCAAAATTCTGAATATTTTTTTCTTTTTAAAATTAATTTTACATTAAAATTTTTTATTTTGTTTTTATTGTCTTTTTCAACGAAATAATTTTCTGCTTGTTTTTTTATTTGATTTAAATAATAATTAATTTTTTCGTAATTTTTTTCATCTATAAACATATTTTTTGAGTAATCTTTTAAGTAAATATTATCTAAATTATTATTATTTTCATCAGAACTTGCATTATTTATTTTCTTTTCTTTTTTGTTATATTGATACCAATCTTGATTTTGTTCTTTTTTATTAATGTTTCTATTATTGTAATATTTTTCATTATGAATACCACGTAATGTGTTTTTTTTATATTCTTCAGGATTATTTTTTACCTTATCACTTTTATATTTAGTTTCCTTTTTTTCTTGATATATATTTTCTTTTAATTTTATAAAATTTTCAATTTCGTTGTATTTATTATTACTAGTAGTAGAATGATTTTTCCTTCTTTTTTTATTATCATAAAAATGATTATTATGTGTTGAATATATTATTCCTAAATTATTAACTAAAATATTATTTTTATCATTGATACTTTGCTCATATTTATATTTTACATGACTTATGTGTTTATAAAATAATAAACAGCTAGCTATTTGAGCAATTCCTATAAAATCTATGTGATAATTATAAATAGAATTATTTAGAAAACTATAACAGTCACAATTTTTTTCTCCATAAAAAAGATACTTCTTAAAATTTTTTATATCTATTCCACGACCAATATCAATTAAAAACATATTTAATGGGAATTCATTTTTTAAAAAAGTATTTTTATTATATTTATTTAAATCATCATTTAAAATATAATTTTCTTCTTTTTTCCGAGTATTAAAATCTTTTTTTTCCTTTTTACTTTTATAACAATTATTTATGTTTTTTCTTCCTTCATCACATAATTTTTCATTTTTTATAATTAAAAAGTTATCTATTTTTATATCCCCATGTAATATGTCTAATACGTGTAATTGTAGAACGGAAACAATTATCTGATATAAAATGAACAATATAAGTTCCTCATTTACACATTTATGATTTTTTCTAATAAAGTTATTTATTAATTCATTTAAGGTTATCACATAATTGTGAGTATTCATTAGTAATATAGATAAGCCTTTATCTTTATTTTGATTTTTATCAATGTTCTTTATTTTATTTCCATTTTTTTCATTTTCATTTGTGGGATCATTTATCTCGCTACTCATCTTATAATGTAATTCATCAGGAAAAATGTATTTATTTTCATGCTCATATATTTCTAAAAATATATTTTTGTAACTATAATATACATCGCTATTCTTTGAATATTTATTAAATTTATTGCACTTTCTTGTTTTAAGTAAATAAGAAAAATATATTTCCTTTTTGGCTAAATTAAGTTTATGTTGAACTTTACATGCTAATAATTTTTCATTAATTTTACATTTAAATATTGAACCATTTAATCCTTTTCCACATTTAGATATAATTTTCATTATCCTTTTTTCATTTTTATTACTTAATAAAAATATTTCTGAGTTTCTTCTAAATACTTCTATTAATTCTTTATCATTATATTTAAATATTTTTGTATGATCTATGTCATTTATATTTGATTGAATATTAGTAAAATGCTTATATCTTTCATTTTCACCACAATTATAAGGGTTGATTAAGTTTATACCTCCTATAATATAGTGATCAAATAAATAAATAATAACTAATTTAAATTTATTATATATTGTTCTTTTAGGTGCTAATTTTTCATTTAAGTAAATTTCGCATGTATCTACAAACAATTTATCTAGTTCTACATTTGTTACATCATTATAATTATGTTTTAATTTAATATTTTCATTTATTATTTTTAAATCTTCTTTATCACATTTTTTTTCGGATGATTCAATTATATTTGATGATTCACTTAATTTTTTCAATATATCATTCTCATTATCTGAATCAAAAAAATTTTCTACTACATCATTTAAATGAGTTTTCATTTTCTTATTTTCTACACTCTCCAATATTAGAGATTCGCCACTGTCACTTAAAGATAAATTAAATATTAGTTTTTTACTATTTTTAGTTTTTAAAGTGTCATCACTTAAAGAATCATTTTCAATTAAACCTGTTTCTCCTAAGATATTTTTTTTTAAATTTTTTTTTTTTTTTTTTTTACTACTGTTATACTCTTCCCTATCAACTTCTATACTATGATTATCTTCTTTATGCTCAATTATTTTATTTATATGTTCATCATTTTCATTATATTTATTGAAATTACTTAATTCATTTTGTTCATTATTTTCATTAAACTTGTTACTTTCACTTTGCAAACTATCGAATGAATTTTTATATTTATCATTATATGTTCTATCTTCTTTTAGTTCATTAATTTTTACTTCAATGTATTTATTCTCTTCTTTTCTTTCATCATATATGCTGTCTATTTTATATTCACAATCTCGTTGATCAATATTATCTTCATCATATTCGTTATCCATTTTATAATATCTAGAATTATTTTCTACATTTTCTATTAATATATCTTCTTTATTACATTTGCTTACGTCTTTTATATTTATTTTGTTTTTCTCTTTTTCATCTTCAATTATTTCTCTATTTTTACATTCTGTAATTTCATTGTCTGCATTTATACTTTTTAATTCTACATCTAATATATTATTTTGATTTTCTTTTTTATTTATTATTTCTTTTTCTTTTATTTCATTCTTTACATTTTCGATTTCTTCTTCTAATAAAATAATGGATTCTTTTTCATCCTTTTGATATTTATAACTGCAAATTTCTTTATTTAATTTAATGTCTTTTTCTTCTTTTTCTTGATTTCCCCTAGTTTTTCTTCTTTTATTTTTAAATCCTACTGTTTTTATATCTGTTTTTTTTTTATCTTTTTTTATTTTCAAATAATAATCACAATCACTTGTTAATTTTTCCGAAGTGCTCATTTCTTCAGTAAAATAGCTTTTGTATTTTTCATCACTCTTACAACTTATGCTTATATTGTCCCTTATATTATTAACATCATTATAAAATTTCCCTTTTAATATATTTTCATTATCATCATTTTTTTCTTTGGTGTTTTTAAAAATTTCATTGGCATCTATTGAATTATTATCAATGCTTTCATATGTTAAAACAATGTCATTATCTATATTTTTTATTTTATTTAATTGATTTTCTTCCTTTTCTTCTTTTTCTTCTATTTTATCTTTTTCTTCGTCTTCTTTTTCACCTTTTTCTTCTATTTCACCTTTTTCTTTTATTTCTTCTACTTCTTCTACTTCTTTCTTTTCTTCTACTTCTTGCTTTTCTTCTACTTCTTGCTTTTCTTCTACTTCTTGCTTTTCTTCTACTTCTTTCTTTTCTTCTACTTCTTGCTTTTCTTCTACTTCTTTCTTTTCTTCTACTTCTTTCTTTTCTTCTACTTCTTTCTTTTCTTCTACTTCTTGCTTTTCTTCTACTTCTTGCTTTTCTTCTACTTCTTGCTTTTCTTCTATTTCATTTTCTTTTTTTTCTCCTATTTCCACTTTTTCTTTATTGTATATTATGTCTATTTTTTCTTTATGTTTTTGTATTTGTTCAATATTTATCCTTTCTTGATTTTCCTCATTTAGTTCATTTTTATTATAATTAATGATAGAGTTATTTTTATTGATTATGTCTGTTGATAATTTTACACTACTTAATTTGATTTCATTCTTAAATTGAATATTTTCGTGTATACAAATTTTATCTAAACTAAAGATATTTTTTTTAGGTATTACATAAATATCATTAATTTCATCGACATTATTCTCTTTACTTTTTGTGATATTCTTATTTTCATTATATTCATTACCCTCATATTTATTTTCTTTATATGCATCATTCTCATTACTTAAATTAAGTATATTTTCACTTTTTTCGTCTAAAATTAATTTATTCTGTTTACATAAATTACCAAATATACTTTTAAATAATTTATTTAATACATTTTTCTCGTAAAAACCACTATTTTTTGAATAGACATTTACCTTATCATTATAATTAAAATGTTCTCCATTTATTAAAATACAATTATCATTAAAATTATTTAAGGAAGTTCTGTTTAATAAATATTCCATATAATTTTTTCGAATATTTAAGCCATTATTATCTAATTCCCTCTTTTTATTTAATCTGTTTTTTAAAATTATATTATGTATCAATGAATATCTTTTCATGCTTTCAAATTTATTAGGGTAAATAAATCCAACTTTTTTTTTTTTTTTTCTTCTTTTTAAGAATTTTTTTTTATCATTTTTTTTCTTTTTTCTTAGAAATAGTTCATTATTATATTTCAATTGTATAACAGCACCATATGAATTAATAATTTTAAATTTATTTAATTCATTCTTATTTTGTTTTTTTTTATTATAATTCTTACTTTCAAAATATACAAGACTTAGAATTTTTTTATATTTTTTTCTTTCTACATTATTTACATTAACTTTTACAAAGGTTGGTTTATTTGAGTTTTTACTACTTTCTAAGGGTTTCTTAATTTTCATGCAATTTTTTGTTGTTTCTCTAAAAGAAAATTTTCTTTGCATATAAATATGATTCATAATATTTTTATATGTATTTTTCATTTTTTTCAAGACATTGCTAACTTGCTTTTTTTTATTTTTAAAAAACATTAAATAAATATTTAAGAAATAATGACACAAATACTTGGGTAAATTGAAATATAAATATATAATAATCATTTTTATAGTTTTATATAAACTATAAAGGAAAATTTGAGAAAACATACTAATATTTTCATTCAAATTAAGAAGGCATTTTCTAATAAAATAAATAAGTAAAACTAATTCGTAAATATAAGAAAAGTTTTTGTAAGACATTTTAACACTTTTAAACCCACATCCAATTTCAGTGAATCTTTTAAGTTTCTGAACACATTGATTTAAATTACTTTCATAAAAATTAAAAATATTCTCATTAATTTGATCATTTAATTTCAAATTTTTATAACAATTAATTGAACAAATTTTTTGTATTAAATCATTTTTAATCTTATTTTTTATCCAATAATATATTTTTAATTTTCCTTTTATAAATTTTTTATTACTATATATTTCACTATAACATCTAATTATGGTGTATTTAGTAATATATTCTCCATAAATACATATAAAAGTGTATAAATCATTGCAAAAAAAATTACCATTTTCAAAATTTTCTATTTTATTTACGTAATTCATACATGTTCCTTTGCTTAAATCTATATTATTTTCTGTTACTTCTTTATTTTTGCAAATTGTTTGTCTATTTTCTTTATTTTTGTTTTTTATATTCCCTTCTATTATATTCATCGAATTTTTATCATTAACCTTTAAATATACAAAAATAAGTAAATTTAGAGGATTTAAAGAAAATGATAAATATGTTATTAGTAACTTTTGAAAATTTGTGTTAAAGGTGTCAAATAAAATTATATGTTTTTTTATATAATACAACAAATATTTGATACTATCATATTTAAATAAAATTCGTGAATATTCATTCTTCACAACATTCTCAATATGACATTTTTTTAATTTATCTATAACATAACAATTACTTAAATCATTTGTTGTCATCTCATTTTTATATTCTAAAATAAAAGAGTGAAATTTATAACCAAAATTAGTAACATAAAAATCTAAATATTCTAGCAATATTTTAGAAAAATCGGGTTTACTTTTGTCATCTTTTAATTTTTTTAAAGTTTTTTCATGTTTTCTTATATTTACTAAAATGACTACAAAATCATTGAAATCTCTGTAAAGAATACTACTTTTTTTTTCTTCAATATTATTACATTCATTGTGTCTTTTAACAATATATATCTTCTTAATGTAATTTTTTATGTAAATATTTTTTATATCTTTTTTAAACATTATTTATGTTAAAAATACACATGGATAATAATAAACAAAAATAAAAATAAAGTAACAAAATTTAATAATTATGTAATTTTGCTATAAAATTTACAACTGAAATATGGGATTATGGGTTAAAAATATAAATTTAAAATGTTCAAAATATTAA
The DNA here is from genome assembly GCF_900005855.1 of Plasmodium gallinaceum. Lineage (NCBI taxonomy): Eukaryota > Apicomplexa > Aconoidasida > Haemosporida > Plasmodiidae > Plasmodium > Plasmodium gallinaceum. The sequence goes on along the minus strand of NW_021628265.1, from coordinate 506,117 downwards.
AGGGATAATTGAATGTATTCAATATTAAAACAAAATATTTAAAATAAATTAAAAAATAAAGAAGGAAAACATAAATTTAAACAAAATTCTTATGCTAATTAGATTTTTTAAATATTTACGTGTTTTGCATGATGCTTCATATATATATATAAATAACTTAAAAAAACTAAAATAAAAAATTGCATGGATATAGCGAAAATTTTAAGGAAATAAAATTTATATACAGTATAACATTTCAAAATAAAAGCAAAATAAGAAAACTTTATTTTTTTTTAACATGCAGATAATTTATTTTTGAGATAAAAAAAATATTAATATTTTCTTTTGATGTTATGAAAAAAAAAAAAAAAAAAAGAAAATTCAATCAAAATAAAATAAAATAAAAATGTAATTAAATTAATATATGTAAAAATACATTTATATAATAATAAAAATAAACAAAAAAATAGTAAAACTTAAAGTTAAACAATGTTTCATGTTTTGTAATTAAGTATTTTAAAACAGATCATTTCTTAAAGTTATTTCTATTATTAAAGACATGACATATAAATATAATAATGTTATCAAAATAAAAAGTGCATATTTTCCTATATTTCTTTATTATTTTTATTTTCTTATTTTAAAAACTTTTTATTTTATTAAAAAAAAAAAAAAAAAAAAAAAAAAACAGCATAAAATTTTATTTCCTTTAAGTATTTTAGCTTTGATTAAATTTTTATTTAATATTATTTTTATATTTTCTCATGTTTAATTATTTCTTTGAAGCATATTATTATACAAATATTATTTTATGTAATAATCACAAAAATTATAATGTTTTTTTAGAATTTTAAAATTTTTTATTTGGATAAATATTACAACACAACAAGAAAAATAAAATAATACATAATATTAAAAAATTAAAAACTTAAAAAAAAATAAATTTATTTACATATTACATATATTTATTTAGGTTATATTTAAATTATATAATTTCATCTTAATTTAAATGTCTTTTATATTCTTTTTTTCCCAATTACTAAAAAAAAAAAAGGCATGAAAAAAAAAAAAAAAATGAATTTATAATTGGATGAGATTTTGTATGTATATTTTAATTTTAAAATATAATTGAAGGTTTTAATTAAAAAAAATGTTTATACAAATTATCATTTAAAAAATACTAATATATAATGGAAAAGGTATTTCTATGGTTTGTATTTAAGAATAAATATTTATGAATTTTATTTCTTTTTTAAAATCAAATATATATATAAAAAAAAAAAAAAAAATGATAATTTTATTTCATTACGAATAAAATGGATCATAATTAAATTTATCAGCACCAAAAAACATTATGTCAATTAACAACAACAAAAATGCACATATGCTTCCAAATATCCTGAACAAGTAAGCATAAAAATATTATAGACAATATAAAATTTTTAAAATCATAAAAATAAATATTTTTTATAGATAATATTTCAAACATATTTTGTACCACATATATCTATAAGATTCTACTGTAGCAAAAGAACAGAATATTAAAACTGTAGTCACTCCAAAAAGAAAAGCTAAAAGTATAAAAAATAAAATGAAATAATATTATTTAGTTTCTTTTACAAAGAATAAATAAATGATTTCACATAATTAAATGTAAAATTTGTATTATTATTAAACTATACCTCTTCTGGATTTATCACTCATTTTTTTAATTTTATTTCACATTAACATTCCGATGAATTTAATATAACGTTTTTTTATTATTTTTCAAAAATTATTAAACATATATATATATATATATATATATATATATATATATATATATATATAAAATAATTTATTTATTAAAACAAAGAAAAAATCTTACGATGAATTCTCCAAGAAAAAAAGAATAAATGTATGGAAAATTGTAAATATTTTTTTGAAGTGTTAGATTAAATAATTTTTTATTTCATTTTATTTATTTTTATTTTATTTTATTTTATTTTTTTTTTTTATATTTTATTTTTTTTTTTTTTTTTTTTTTTTTTTTAAAGCTATTTTTTGCATGCACTATTTTAGTAAGTTATGATTATACGGAATTATGCTTTTCTTTTTTAAAGACTTGTATAATATAATTGTCAGACTTATGGAATTTGTTATCTTTTAATATACTTATTAGGTGATCATTAACCTGGAAAAAAAAAAAAAAAAACATATATACATATATATAATAGAAGGAATTATACCTTAATAAATTACACAAAAATATATCTGAATGCTTTAGAATTTTATGTTTAGGTAAAACAAAAAAAAAAAAAAAAAATATAAAACTCTGTATAGAAATTATGGAGGATTGGTATTTATTAAAAATAATTATACTTTTTCATTTTATAAATCATAATAAATGTCTATATAATTTTTTTTTTGTATTTTTACTGAATTGATGTATATAATAAAAACTTATGTATAATTATTAAAATTAAATACATATAAATTATAGGAAATAAGTAATATATATATATATTTATTTAAAATAAATTTTTTTTTTATATTTTATTGATCTGAAAAATTCATAACTCAAAGGTTATATATATTACTATTTATTATTGAATTCGTAATTATTTTATTTTCTTTTTTATTATAAAATACATCTTTATTGCTAGGGAGCATAATCGGTTTATGTAGTGAAGAATCCAAATGAAACCAAAGTCCTGTTAGAATAGAATATTCATATAATATATAATTAAAAATAATAAATATCACACGATTTAACATATTTCTATTTTTTCTTTATTATCCTGTCTTTGTATATTTTACAATAATTTTTTTTATTTAATAAAACTAAAAAATATATACCTGAAATTTTTCTTATGGTATAAAAATGCCTATGGTAATATAAATCAAAGAATTTTATTTTAACAACATTTATTATAAATGCAATTAAATTTTTATTATTTAAGTGTTTATCATCAAAAATTGTACTGCAATTATTATTATTTATTTTTTCAAATATTTCCTTGTTATCAACCCAACATAATTCTATATTATGTTTGTTCATCAAGAAATATAGAATATTTATATTAAAATTTCCAAAAAAAAAAGTACCTCTTTTAAAATAAGAGAAAATATTTTTATAATTAATTTCATTTTCTCTTTTTATATCAAATGAATATTTTTCTTCTAAATTTTTATCATTGTTATTTTTTAATTCATTTGTTTCTAAATCACTGTAATTTAATTTACTTTCAATATTTTTAAAATCATCAGGAGAATATACATGAGCTTGCAATATATTATTTGTTGTATGAACCAAACAAAACAATCTACTCTGCTTTTCAAAGTATACATTTACTGATCCTTTTTCTGTTTCAATTATAATAGTATCATAATGGCACATTTTTTTAAAATAAAAAATTAATATTTTAAAATTTTAAAATTTTGTAAAATTAATTGTTTATATTAATGTAATAAAATATATATATATATATATATATATATATATATAAATTAATTTTGTGAAACTTCTCTTAAATTTTAAATGATTTAATTATGATATAAATCATCGTTTTAACGTTAATGAATATATTTAACTCATTTATGAATATTAAATATTATTATTCTTTTTATTAATATAAAACTGAAAACTTATGATTTTGTTTTATATGTAAATGTTAAAACATATTTTAGAGCATTTTAACATAATGAAAAAATACTTATAAAAGAAATTATGTTACTTTTGTATACTTATTGTGTGCAATAAGCTTTATCAGCTTTGAAATTTGATTTTATTTTATTATTTTACTTTGCTTTATTATTTTTACTTTAAAAAATGATATTGCATACATCTGTATAATAATTTTTAAGATATATTTAAAAAAAGATATATTCATAAATATATTAATTTTTATTTTTTTTTTAAAACATATATAAAAAAAAAACCAATAAATGATAAAATTGGGAAAAAGGATATACATGTTAAGAAATTTTTATATGAAGTAAAAACAAAGGTAAATATTAATGAAAAAATTGAAAAACATATAAAAATACATAGCAAAACATTATTCATTAAAAATTCATAATAATTTTTAAAACAGCTTGTACTGTTTATCATAAATATATATTTTTTCACTTTACATAAATAACTTTTTTTATCCTTTATTTTATTTATTAAATTTTTATCGAAATTATTATTCTTATCCATTTCTTTAATATTATCTTTATCTGTTAATAAATTTTTATTATTGATTTTTTCATTAACATTTTCATAGTTGCTTTCATTTAGATTACTTTGTATATTAGCCTTTTTTTTTTCGTTTTTTGTTTTATTTTCATTAAAAGAAAAAAATTTAGAACAAACTAATTTGTTTTTTTTGTTATAAATTAAAATTTTTTCTTTTAGGTCCAATAAAGACCTTTTTGCATTATTATTACTAGGATCAATTTCTAATACTTTTAAAAATTCTTGTTTTGCTTCATTATATAAATCTAACTTCATATATGCTTGTCCTTTTCTGTAATAGGCTTTTATATTATTCTGATCAAAATTTAATACCTAATTAAAAAATAAGATTAATGAAGTGAAAAGTTATCTAATTAAAAAAAAAAAAAAATATATATATAAAGGAAAATATAACTAATATCAATATAACAAAAAGATAAAAAAAAATTCTTATATATATAAATTATGAATATGAATATATATATAAATATTTATTAATGTTACCGTAGAGCATTCGCTTATACATTCATAATATTTAGACATATGAAATTTTGTTAATGCCATATTTAAGTGTAAATTAATTTCTAATTTTTTTTGTTCACATTTTTCTTGTTCTAAATCAGGAAAACTATAGTCTAATTGTATTAATCCTTTACGAAAATACACACATGCAAGTTTAAAGTTCTTTTCATAAAAAGCCTTTTTTCCTTCTTCATTAAAGGCGTTGGAAGCTTTTATTTTTTCTTTTGAGTCTTTCTCATATAATTGTCTTTCTTTTGAATGATCATGAGTACATGGATTCCTATCATTTATAAAATGATGTTTGTTTTTTTCAATTTTTTTTTTTTCTTCTTCTTCTTCTTCAATTTCCTTTATACAGCTTTCAAATTTAGAATAGTCAAAATTATATTTTGACAGATTATTTTTCGATTCATTTCTGTTTTTTTCTTTTTTTTTAACTATTTTTGCATTTTCTACTTCCTCTTTTATTTTTATACAGTCCTTAACAAATTTATAAACATCTTCAGATGTTTTTATAGTCATCTTAAAATTCTTTAAACTGAAAAGATAATACCTTCATATGTACTAATAAAAGAAATAGAAAGAAAAAAAAAAAAAAAAAAAAAAAGAATTAAACCAAGAA
>NW_021628265.1:499657-499793 GCF_900005855.1 Plasmodium gallinaceum | reverse complement strand
TTTAATATATAAATATTATAATAATTTTATATTTTTTTTTTTTTTTTTTTTTTNTTAAATGCATTCTCAAGACACTTTTTTTTTTTTTTTTTTTTTTTTTTTTTTTTTTTTTTGTCAAGTATACAATATTTGAAGT
>NW_021628265.1:495705-498657 GCF_900005855.1 Plasmodium gallinaceum | reverse complement strand
TTTTTTTTTTTTTTTTTTTTTTTTTTTGTAATAATAAAAAAATATATATAGGTATATATATTTACAAATAAAATATGTAAATTATCAATATGTATTTTAATGGTAATAAAAAAAAAATTGATAATAATGGCATAATTTTTACAACTATAGGAAAAATTAATATCGATGATCTTATAAAAATAAGTGAAAGAAATGAAAGTTATGTTGATTATTTAGGTTATCTTATAAAAAATAAATCTTTAAAAAGATTGAAATATATATTCAAGAGTCATTTAGTAAATAGTCAAATTGTTATAACTAATTTTGTCGATGATTCTAATGAAGTTTTGAACAGCAAATATATATATGAAAATATTACAAAAAAAAAAACTTCTTATTTATTAAAAAATGTATATTTATCAAGTTTTTTCAGCAATGATTACATAAATTATATTATTAAAAACTATAAACAAATTATGATATCTTTTAATTGTAAATATGATAACAAAATATATATAAATAATAATTTTGTTTATTTTTATATTAATGATTACACAAAAATGAGATTAATTACTCACAAAAATGTATATAAAGACAAAAACAAATTAAATCATGTTATTGTTATAGATATACATAATGAAACAAAAAAATTAGAAAATGATGATAATTTATATGAAAATAATGAATTTACATGTTATAATAAATCTATTAATGAAAATGATAGTAATGATAAGTATCGGTGTAATAACACAATGGAAAGAAATTATAACTTAAGTGTTATATTAAAAAAGAATTATGATCAATTTAATAAATATGAAAATACAAATAATAATAATAACAAGTTAAAAGAAACATATGAAAATTTTTTTACAGATTTTTATACATATCCAGTTGATTTACTTTGTATTTTTAATAATTGTGATGAAAATTTTACAGGAATATTAAGAAATGTTTTAGCAAATAATAAATCAAAAAATGTGCAAATATACTTAATTAATTTAAAATACCATGAATGTTATTATAAAATAAGTGGAAGTATTTGTTTGAAAGATTCATGCAAATTTACATATAATAATTTTAACATAAATAAAAACCATAATATTATGAATAACCAACTTGATGATATTGATAATCAGATAAATATGAATAAAGTTGTTGATATATATAAAAATATTTTTTCGAATGTTCAAAATGAGTTACACAATTTAGACGAAATACCTGTTGACAATGAGTTAAGACATCTATCTAATTTAAGTGTTAATTCTATAAATAATGAAAAAGATTTAATTTTCGATGGTTCAAATTATTCAAATAAAGGAAAAAAATTCCATGATTCATATATATATATGAGAAAGAAAGATGCAGAATATTTTTATGAACTTAATATGGATTATATAGAAAAAGAATTTTTAGAGACAAATGAGTATGTAGAAAACAAGAAAAATGAAAAAAGTACATTTAAAAATATATACACTCATGAAAATAATTATGATTTTGATATTTATGATTTAAAAATAAACAACAAAAATGGGAAAGAATACAATATAAATGATAAGAAATTTTACATTAATTATGATTCATCTAGTAGTGATGTAAGTTTGTCCTTTATAGAAAATATTAAAAATACTAAAATTTCAAAAATTAATAAGAAAGAAGATATTTTAAAACCTTCAACAACCAATGATTTCTTAAAAAAATATATGAAATCAAGTAATCTAGAACAAAATAAGAATGATGAATCCTTAAACTTAGCTACTAATGAAAAGAAAGAAGAAAATAAATTAGATGAAAACAAAAGAATATATGAAGAAACATTATTGAATAATATGGATTTAGAAAAAGATGAAAGTGAAGAACAATACAAACTTAAAAAAATTAAGAAAGTTCTCAATTTTTTACAAAAAAATAGGGAAGATTATTTTAAAATTAATAAAGACGTATTAAACGAAGAAAATCTTTATTGCATTATGGATAATTTTTCAGAAATAGGAAGAGAAAAAAAAAAAGAAGATATAAAGAAAAAAAAGTTTGATGAATTTGTAAATTACTTAATTGAATTTATAGGTAGAATTCATTTAGATATTAAAATAAACATTAAAAAGAATTCCAAATTTCTTGTCAAGAAGCTAAAAAATTATTATCAAATACAAAAAATAATTTTAAATAATGGTTTAATAAATAATTGTAATATATATAATATATTTAATTTTTTAATTGATAAATTAATTAAAAAAAATGTAGAAAATAAAAATAAGTTGCACTATGTTTTATCTATTTTTGGTCAGGATTACAATTTTATTAATTACGATAAATATTTTCAGGAAACAAGAAGTCAGAGCTCTATTCACATATTTTTTTTTTATTCTAATGATAAAATATATATAATGATTTTAGATACAGTAAATAGATTGTTATAAAATATTATATATATATATATTTTAATTATACCATTTATTTTATAATATTTTTGTTATTTAAATCCATGAATAAAATGTTATATATTTTTTTCATTTTTAAAATTATTTTAATTTTAATTTTATAAATGATGTTTGTTTTTTCATTATAAATGAAATTTATTTAAAATTTAAACAAATTTTCAATTTTTTAAAATATAAATAAATTGTTAAAATCCTTATTTCATTAAAACATGGGGAAAAAAAAAAAAAAAAAGGAAGGAAAAAGGTAGAATAAGTTTTTTATTTTTTTTTTTGAAAATATATTAAAAATTTATTTCACAAAATATTTAGACATATATGATGTTGGAAAATTCTCCTTTAGAATTATTTTCTTTTTTTACAATTATGAACATATAGATTAAAATGAAAAAAAAAAAATAAGAAAAAATATAAAAATAAATATAATAAAATTTATTATATTTTTTATATAATTTAAACTAAAAATAATTCTTATAAAAAATAATAAAAGATAGTGTGTAAAAAAAAAAAAAAAAAAAAAAAAAAAAATTAAAAAATA
>NW_021628265.1:491351-494705 GCF_900005855.1 Plasmodium gallinaceum | reverse complement strand
CAAAAAAAAAAAAAAAAAAAAAAAAAAAAAAAAGAATAATATAAATTATATGTAAGAAAGAAATAACAATATTTATTCTATCATAAATATATATCTATATATATATATGTTATTTCTTATAATTATATAAATATTACTTTAGTTAATGGTATATCTTCTTCATTTTTCATTTTATACATCTGAAAGCAACAAGATACTGGGTTGTGATCACTAGCCGTTAAAATACCTAAAAGCAAAAAAAAAAAATTAGAAATGTCATCATGTAATGTATATATATATATGCATAAGAATAAATATAAGAATAATTATTTAATGAATATTAATTACTTTTTTCTTCAGGTATTGGAGATATATATGAGTTTGGAATAAATGCTAAACAATTTTTTGTTTTTTCACATGACCACTTAAAAATTCTATCTGTCCACTATAAAAAAAAAAAAAAAAAAAAAAAAAAAAAATACAATATTTGAATGTATAATTATAAATAGGTAAATAAATAAATAAATAAATAAATATATATATATATATATATATATATATATATATATATATATATTACTGATGGTATTCGTGGTTCTTGTTTTCCTCCTTTATACCATTTTATATTATGAATTAATTTATATTCTTTCTCAACCCACTTGTTATCATTTTTATTAATAATTGGTCTACCTCCTTTTTTTTTATAAGTAGGCAAAAAGTTGATAGGCAATTCTTGAAAGCTTATAGATAAATCACATGAATAAGCAGAATGACCTTCATCATGTTTTAGTAATTCTTTTAAATTGTTAGTTTTTAGATAATGAATTACTTTTTCCAAATGTATTCCATGAACTCTAAAATTAAAATCACCCATCCAAATAACATGATGAAATACATCTTTAAAATTAGAAGTAGCTTTATTACTAAAATATTCACTTAATTTTGTTAATATAAATTCTCTTGATTTCTGTCTTAATTCTTGATCTTTCGCAGGCATATGGCAACCAATAAATAAAATAAACTGATTAAAAATATTTAATAATATAGAAACACATCCTTTACTATTATTTAATTTATTAAAAGATATAGATTTTGATGCACATAATTTAACTGGACCATTTGGATATAATTTGGTTTTTCTTACCCATGCGGCTATAGTTGTTGATTTCATTTGTAGAAAGGCTCCATCTCCATATCCTGATAATTTATAGTCAGCTAATGGTAAAAATACATAAGTCTCTTGGTTTACTTCTTTTAAATACATAGATAAATATTCCACTATATTATCAGATATAGATTCTTGCAAACAAATTACATATATATCATAATAAGGTTGTATCCAGTGAGAAAATAGAAATCCTTCTTTTGATTTTGATGTTGGACAATAATTTTTTTTAATCTGTAAAAAATCATAACTTTTTTCTAATTTGTGTTCATTATTTTCTATTTTTAAATTTTTTAAATTTTTTAAATCAATGATTTCATCTTTATTTCTAAAAAAATTTTCATTTAACGATAACTCCCTAACATGATCATCACCGGGAACTCTTAATGTATCGTAACTTTTTTTTTTTTTATTAATTTCTATGTCACCCTTTTTATTAAAATTCATTTTTCCATATTTGTTATTACTGTTGTTATTATCTGTTTTACCGTTCTTATTAATAATTGTTATATCCATATTATGATGAAATTCAGAATTGTATTCTAAATTTTTCCTATTATAGGAATTTTTCAAATCAAAATTACCATTGTATGATATTTTTTTATTTTCTTTATTTTCTTTAGTTATATTCTGACTATATTTGCTATCTTTACAATCGTTTGATCTGTTTCGTCGTTCCTTTTTATTAAAATAAAAGCTATCTAATTTTTTGGTGGAATCAAAACATATTAAAGGTGTTACTGCTCTAACGGAATATCTATCATTCATTTGTGTTGAATACATATTCTCCTTCGTATTTTTTTTTAAATAATTCGTAGTATACCGTTTTTTATCATAATGATAATCTTTTGAAAAATCAAAATATTCACAATTCCATGTCCCTACATATATACTTAATGGTAAATTTTTGATAATATTAGAATCATCTGTATCTAAATCTTTTCTTCTGTTAGTGAAATAATTATAACCTATTACATTTTTTTTTTCAAATTTAGCTAAATTTTTATTATTACTACTTAGGATACTAATACTAGCAGTTTGTTTTTTAAAATTAGAAGAATATTCATCTTTAGACTCATTACATATCTTATTATTATTACTAGTTAATCTTATATTTTTGGATTTATCATTCTGAAAATTATTTTTATTAAAATTTGCACTCCCTGGTGCTTCACTTCGACTTCTATATCTATGAATTAATGGAGAATTAGTATTACTTATAACATTATTAGATTTTGAATTATTATCTTCGTTAGATAGGTGTAATTCGTTTTTTACATTGTTGATAAGGAGAGTTGTGGGCTCCTCTGATATTTTACTTTTTGAAAAAACTGATTCATTTTTATTATTAATTGTTAAACTAATTTTTTTAGGAAAATCATCGCACATTTTTTTTTTTTTATTTATTTTTTAAATTTAATTAATTATAAATGAATTATCTCTAAATAATTTGTGTTTATCTTTTTATAAATTTAATTAAGAAATATCATAATTTTTTTTTTTTTTTTTTTTTAGACTAAAGTTATTTTTTATAAAACCTACATAACATTATAATAAATATAAATTTTTGTAATTAAAATTTAATTAAAATAAAATACTTTTTTTTTACTCCTAAAAACAAGTATTTACAAAAATATTAAAATAATGAATAAAATAACAAATGAATACTATATTTATATATATATATATATTATATATAAAAATGAATTTTTAATTAATTTTTATTCCACATAAATATAATACATGTGTATATATATGAAGAAAAAAATTAAGTTCTACTTAAAATGTTTATTAATTTTTTTTTAGTAAACGTAACATATATATATATATCTTTAACATATTTATTATATTAACTCTTATTACTTTAACAACCCTAACTAAATTGTATTTAATTTATTTATTCAAAAATTAATTCTAAAAGTGTACATAAAAAAATTATATAGAAGATTTTTCTTCTTTATTATTTAAAACATAACAATTAGTTTAAAAATAAAAGAAAAATATATATATATACATGCTATATTTAAAAAGTATTTTTTTCTTAATATTCATAAGAATAAAACATACTATCTATTTCTAATTTATATATAAATCTATAAGGGAATATAAATATAAAGAAATTAATTTTCTGTAGTATTAATGAATTTAAAATTAACTTAAAAAAATATATACAAAAAAAAAAAAAAAAAAAAAAAAAAAAAAAAAAAAAT
>NW_021628265.1:484614-490351 GCF_900005855.1 Plasmodium gallinaceum | reverse complement strand
AAAAAAAAAAAAAATAGAATACAAAAATTTAATAAAGTTACAATAAAAAAAAAAAAAGAAAAAATAAAAGATAAATAAAAAAGAAATATATAGGGATTTATGCGTGTTTATTATTTTAAATTAAAATAAGGATTTATATTTTATAATAAAAAAAAACCCTTATGTAATTATTTTTTATTTTTGTATTTTTAAAATAAAAAATAAAGTAGTTTTTTTATTAGTTTTCCTTTAAGAAAAAAAATGTATATTATATATATATATATTATATATATATATATATAAATTATAAAAATAAAAATTATGATTTTCTAATTTTTCATTTTTCCTTTTTCTTTTTTTTTTTTTTTTTATCGTATTAATTCACACACATTTATTTTTTAAAAAGGCTATTTTACATTCTGCTATAAATTTTTGTAGAAACTCTTTGTTCTTATCCTCTTTTCTTTTTTTCTTTTTTTAATTAAAAAAAAAGTTTAATTTTAACATTTTAAATATTAATTTAATATTATTAGTTACCTTTATTTTTAATAAAGACAATACATAAAAAAATGCAACCTTTAATTTATACCATAAATAAACAATTATGTAAAATACTTTATATATAGCTTTTTATAATATATGCTTAAAAAAAAAAAAAAAAAAAAAAAAAAAAAAAACTTAAGAGTTATAGCAAGGGAATTTTTTTTAAAAGCCTTTTATATTTTTATGTTGATAATTGTGAAATATATCTAATAAAAAAGAAGAATATATAACTTACATGTGTATAAATATATTTTAAAAATATATTTAAAAACCCATATGGATGAATATTTACTTGATAAATATTATAAACAAGTAAAAATAAATAGTCTACTGATTATTTTTTCTTAAAAAAAAAGAAAATAAATAAGTTTTATATTTCATCTTTATATATTTCCTATCCTTTTAATATTTAAATTGTCTTTTTTATTCTTTTTTAATAATTATATACATTGTTAAAAAAAAATGCATGCGACTGTAACAAGTTATATTTAATTATATTTTTTAAAGAACATCGAAAAAATAAAGTGATTTTTTATTTAAGCATTAAAGAAAACTATTGGAATTTAATAGAATCAAGGATATTTTAGTAGAATACAAATATATTATAAAAAATAATTAAATTAAAATAATAAATATATAAATTTAAATGAATTGTAATCTAAATAAAAAAGGAAGAAAAGCAGAAATTCGAAAATATAGACTCACGTTTTTTAATTTTTTTTTCTTATGTTTTTTATTTGTTTCCTTTTCTTTCCCTCTTAACTAATCTTTAATTTTTCTTCTTTTTTATTTTTTTTTTAAGTTAAAATATAATTATATAAATATTTTATATTAGTTATTCCAAAATTTTTTGATGCATATAGCTATAAACTAAAACATAAATTTTATAATTTTTTTATATTTATTTTTTTAATTCATCAAAATGTGCCTAAATTTTCCTTTGAATTGAATAAAATTAAATAAAATATCAGTCATTTGAAAAAAAGTAGGTATATAAATAATAAAAAAAAAAATTAATTTTACATAAAATTAAGTAAATAAATGAACAAATTTTTTTTTTTTTTTTTTTATAAAAAAAAAAATCCATAAATAAAAAGAATGTGTTCACATTTTTTTTTTATTTTTTAATTCATTGATAACTTATATTTTAAATAAAAAAAAGAAAAAAAAAATTATGAGGTTTTCTAATATATTTTATTCTTTTCTTTTATTTCATCAGAGAAAAAAATTATCAAATAAAAATTATTTTTTAAGAAAAATATATAATTCTAGTAAAATGATATATAGTTTTGATTTTGAAGTTTTTGGAAAAGTTCAAGGTTTGTTAAATAAACAACAAAAAAGAATAATTTAATCAAATAGAAAATAATTATATATTATTTTTTTTTTGTTTTATTATAAATGTAAAACTACAATATATATTTTTTTATAAATAGTAAGTATATATATTTTATATCTATTAAAAATATATATATAAAAATAATAAGTAAAATATATATATTAAGAAAAAATATCAGAGACCATTTAATTTTTATAGGTGTTTTTTTTAGAAAATATACAAAACAAGAAGCTGATAAATTAAACATAAAAGGATATGTTCAGAATACTGATAAGAACACAGTAATAGGTAAAGCAGAAAGCGATAAAAAGGAATCATTAGAAAAATTCAAATTTTTTTTAACAAATGTTGGTAGCCCTTCTTCAAAAATTGATAAATGCATTATAACTGATGAAAAAACAATTAATAGTTTTTCAAGTACAAATTTTTTCATAAAAAAATAGAATTCGAATTCAAATTCAAATAAATACACATAACATAATTTAATAGAAAAAGAAAAAAAAAAAAAAAAGTCAGAAATGTCTAATATAAAAAATAAAATTAATATATTACAAAGTTATTGAAAGAAATTAAATTTTTTTTTTTTTTCATTTATAATTTGTTTTATAATATACACAGAAGAAAAAATATTAATATTTATTTCTTTTTAATACTTTTGTAATAAAAGAGTGAAACAAATAAATATTGTTGATTAAATAAAGATGAAAAAACGTAAAAATAATTCAAAAGTACAAGTTTTAGAAAGATCATTTAGAAGAAAAGGAAAAATTAAAACAATCTACGAAAAACATGATGATTTAGAATTTATAAATATAATTGATAAAAATATAAATTATATATGGAATTATATTAATAATATTGATGATATAGTAAATGATGATGAATTTTTAAAAGAAGAAATAAAAGAAAAGATAGAGAAAAAAAAAAATGTTAAGCAAATAGATGATTATGATGAAATAATTTATTACAATAAAAATTTGAGTAATCAAATTAACATACAAAAAATAAGAAAAGCCTTATATCATTTTAATATTAAAGTAAATATAGATGACATTATAAAAATGTTTTTATATTATACCAATAATGATTATTTTAAAAAAATTATTAAAAATGATATATATTCAAATGATTATATTGAAAAAAAAAAGGATGACAAAAAATTTAATTCGTTAAATATAAATAATTTATATATAAATTATGAAATGTTTAAATATATTTTTTTACACATTGATTTAAATATTGAGAGTAACGGCAAAATTTGGTAATACTTTTAAATTTTTACTTTTTATATTATTTCCCTTTTTTTTTTTTGATTTTTTTTTTTTTTTTTTTTTAATATATGCAAATATATATTGAATGAATTTATTGTTATTATATCATTCTCGTGTGTATTTTTAATTTCATTTTTTTCATATAAGGAAATAAAACAGAATAAATAGAAAAAATAATAATATATATTTTAACATATTTTTTTTAGAAATAATCATAATTTATTCTATATATTTATTTTATCTAATATTTATAAAAAAGCATTATTCATATACTATTATTTAATTAAGCAATTTTAAAAACATTTTTTTTTTCATACTTACAATATGAAATTCCTTTTTTTTTTTTTTTTTTTTTATATAATTAATCTAAAATATTTCAAATATAAGGATTAAAAAAAGTATATAAAGATAGATAACATGCTTTGTAACTTGCTTTAAACCCTCATAACATTTTATTTAAAAATGTTATGAAAAATAAGGTAAAAAGGAAGTCTTAGAATTTCTTATTTATTTTAAGATATCGTTCATTCTTATTATATGAAGATATAGGCTTTCTCATCAGTTTTCAAAATTTTATTTTATGAAATTACAAGGTAATTTCTTGAAAAGTTCTTTAAAATCTATATATATTTTAAAAAACGTATATTTATATATTATAATTTATTTTTTTTCTTCTTTATCAATATATTTTATTGTAACAATTTTTTTTTTAAATATCTCGTTTTTATAATTTTTATTAATTCAATACAAAAAAAATTTTTTTTTTTTTTTTTTTTTTTTTATTTAAACAAACAATAATTTTTTACTTTTAGGTTTGTACCAATTTTTTTATTAATATTTTTTAATTTTAAAAATCACATACACACAGATTTTTGTTGATTAAAAAGTTAAAAAAATCAAAAATCCTTTTTTTAAAAATTAAAAATATATGTACATAATAAAATGAAAGTGTTTTGAGAATTTTAAAGATAATTATGTAATTATAATTATAAAAAAAAATTTTTTTTTCCTTTCTTTTTAAAAATAATTATTTTAATTAAAATAATAAAAAAAAAAAAAATGAGTTATAAATATGAAGAACTGCTGGATAATGAGTTTATAAATTCAACAAATAAAAATGAAAATAATAATATTGAAAATGATATTTATTCAAACATTAGTTTAAATAATATATATACAAAAATAGTAAAAATTAGAAAAGAGCTTGAAAAATCATATAACTTATTCTACTCATATAATTTAGTTGTATCAAATCAAAAACAAGAAAATGATAACTTATATAATAATCATTCTAATTTGTATAAAAGAAATGATTCTATGAATCAAAATAAAAATACAAAAAATAATATAACCTTAAGTAAAATTAATGCTTTAACTAATTCTTTTTTTGTGAATGTTGAGACTTTGAAAAATACTTATTCTTTTATAAATGCTAATAATTTGAATAACAAAATAATAAACAATGAAAATGTAATATGGGAGAAGAGAATTGAAACTTTATCAAAAGAATCAAACTCTTATATAAAAACATTAGATAATATATATAAGAATAATTTAAAACAATCAGAGAAAAATAATAAAACAAATATATATAAAAATACAAAAAAGAAAAATATAAATGATACTATAAGTTATTTACATAATGAAAAGGAAATACTAAAACAAGTAGAAAATAATTTAAATATATTTCAAGTTCAAGGAATGAATGCTTTGAGTATGATAAGAAAACAAAATAAATTTTTAAAAAATGTTCGTAAAAAAGTCATTGATATGTATAATTATGTAGGTTTATCCTCTTCATTAATTGATGCTATAAAAAAGGCACATAAACAAAATTTAATTATTGTAATTGTTGGAATAATTTTAAGTTTGATATTTTTTTATGTTTTATATTCATATTTTAAAAAATAATTTATTATTTTTTTTTTTTAATGATATATATTTAAAATGAAATTAATTTTATTTTATTTTTTTTTTTTTTTTAACATTACTATAACTTAATCATGTATATTTAGATATATATTCATAAATCTTAGACTAATATAATTTAAATATATGTATGCAAAATTTATATTAGTTTTTTATTTATTTTTATGTAAGATGAATATTTAAAAGAAAAAAAAAAAAAAAAATTGGAATATTATTTATTATTTAATTTATTATTTAATTTTTTCGAAGTTCAAGGTTGTAATTTTTATAAATTACAATTTGCACAATTTAATTTGTTTTATATATACTTTTTTACTTTTCATAAGAATATGTTAATTTTTTTTTTTTTTTTTTTTTTTTGTTTATATAAAAACTTTTTAAAACATAAATTTTTTTTATTAAATAGTTCCTAATATATTATTAAAAAAATATTTTCATTTTTTATAATAGAAATTATAAAAAATTAATTCTACTGTTTTTATTTATTTAAATTAGTATATTATATATGAAAATATAAATATTTATAATATGATAATAACATGTATTTTTGTGAGTTCTTAAATAAATTCAACAATAATATAAATAAGAAAAAATATAATTTCTTCTATAAGATAAAAAAAAAAAAAATGAGTAAATAGTTTTATTATTAATATAGATAAAAAAAAAAAAAAAAAAA
>NW_021628265.1:478446-483614 GCF_900005855.1 Plasmodium gallinaceum | reverse complement strand
AAAAAAAAAAAAAAAAAAAAAAAAATAGGAACTGAGAACTTTATTCTTTTTTTAAAAAAAAAAAAAAAAAAAAAAGAATAAAAAGGAAAAATGGAGAGTAAAATAGAAAATGAAAATATGAATAAGAATAAAAATTATAAGAATATAATTGATATTAATAGAAGTAAATATGATAACTTATCAAAAGAAGAACAGGAATATTATGTTGGTGTACCATATAGTTGGGAATATATAGAAAATAGTAAAAATTGGTTTATTATAGAAACAAGTAAAAGTTATAAATTTTATTTTAATAAAAAAACAAATGAGAAAACATGGAATTACCCTTTAGAATTAGAAGAAATATTGAAAAAAGAAAATAAAGAAAAGAAAATTTATATCCAAGAAGAAATTGATAATAATAATAATAATAATAATAATAATAATAATAATAATAATAATAATAATAATAATAATAATAATAATGATAATAATGATAATAATGATAATAATAATGATAATGTAAAAACAAATAATGAAAATCAAAATATTGAAGTTACTTTGAAAGAGTATAAAAATCTTCTCATAGAAAAAAAGTTAAGTGAATTTTCGAAATATGAAAACGTATTAGCAAATATTTTATATGATAGTAGATTTTTAAGTGTGCCAAAAGATATGAGAAAAGAATATTTTTATAAATTAATAAAAGAAATTCATGAAGATAAAAAGATGGAATTAAAGATACTAACGGAAAATTTTCAAAATTTATTAAATAAAAAAGAAGAATTTTTTTACACTTTCAAGGAATCAGATGCAATTAATTTTTTAAAAGATAAAAGCGAGTATAAAGGGAATAATTCTGAATATTGGAAAAATATTAGAAATAAATTGTTGAAAAAATTTTTAGAAAAAAAAAAAAAAGAAAAAGAAAAAAGTGTAGAAAAGAAATTTGAAAAAATTTTAAATGATTATTTAAAAGATGAAAATCCAAAAAGATGGATAAAGATAAAAAATAATTTAATAAAAAAGGAAAAATATGAAATCCTTTCCCATGATAAAAAAAACAAAATATTTGAAAGTGTCAGTGAGAAACTTTTAAATAATATAAAAGATAAAAACAAAAGAAGAGAAGATAGAAACTTATATTTAAATAACAAAGGTCAATCAGAAAAAAGTAAAGTAAATAGAAACGAAAAAAATATTTTTTTAGGAATATTATTTGAAAAATTAAAATTCCCTGTTATAAATGATGATATTTTGAAATATGATACTTGTATTAATAAAAAAAAAAGTTTTGAAGAATTATGCTCCATTCCTGATAATATAACCATTAATGAAGAATATAAAAAATTATCTTTAAGTGATAATGAAAAATTTCATATATACAGGGAATTTATAAATAATTATATAAATATAAAACTGAAAACTTTTGATAAATATTTAGCTGATTTATCAATTAATTTTATTAATAAATCTCTTGATGAAATAATAAAATTAATTGATAAAAATAACAAAATTTTTACATCTTTAAAATATGAACATTTAGAAAAAGTCTACTTGAAATGGAAATATTATAAAATAAAAGAAGCAAAACAAATATTTAAAGATTATTTAAAAAAATCAAATTTTATTAAATATAATTCAGATGAAGAAGAAAACTATAAAAAATTAATCGATATTCTATCACAAGATATAAGGTAATTAATGTTTTTTTTTTTTTTTTTTTTTTTTTTTTTTATAGTTATTTTTATTTTTCTTCTTTTTTATTGCACTTGTATATTATTTTTTTTATGAAAAAGATATTTTTTATTAGTCGTTTTGATTAAATTTTAAATATATATATATATATTTATAAAATTAATGTTATTCAAATATATGATTTAAACATTTTTATATATGTAATTACTATTATTATATTTACCTTTATAATATAATTACATTTTTTTCACCTTTTTATTTATAGTTATCAAAGATTAGAATGTGTTCATGAAGAAAGAGAAAAAATTATAAAAGACAGAATAAATGAATTAAAAATAGAACATGAGAAAAACAAAAATTTATCCGAAAGATTGAATTTTAGTTGAATTTAACAAGTTTTTCTAATATGGAGTAAAAATATAATATTACTAATTATATATATTATAAAAAGGATTTTTTTTTTTTTTTTTTTTTTATGTGATGATGATCTTATAATAATGTATTTATTTTTTTAAGTCTTTGATAAATTAAGAGAAAAATTTTGCGTTTTATTTTTGTTACTATTATTTTTTTAATAACTTTACATTTAAAATTAGTTCTTTTTTTTATTTACCCCATATTTATATGTACAATATTTCTTCTTAAAATATATATGATTACATATATTTTTTTATCACATTTATATTAACATATATATTAAATATGTTTATTTCAAAAATGAACATATATATTTATTTTGATCTCTGTTTTTATTTTTAATCTAAATATTCTTGTAATAAAATAATTTAATCATTACCTCACTTTTTTAGAAATATAAAGAAAATCGTTATTTATTATTATTCAAAATGTTTTTTTTTTTTTTTGAGGTTAATATGGTTTTTTTTTTTTTAATTATTTATCTTTTTTTTTTTGTAAGACATCTTTAATTTATTTTATTTCATTTTTTTTTTTAAGTATAATAAATATTTTTATGTTATTTCTCTTTATGGAATAAAAATTTTAATATTTTTTTTTTTGAAAATGTGTATTTTTAACTTAAGAAAAAATAATGAATAATTATTTTGAAAAAAATAAATTAATCGAAATTACATATTTAAATATTAAGACTAAATATTTGTATGAAAATGATATAATTTCAACGTAATTTAAAATTAATATAAAAGTGCACTGTATATTTTTATAATTATTATTTATTAAATTTTTTTTAGAAATTTATGTTGGATAATCTTTATTATAAAATTATGAATTAGTAGTTAAATGGCTTTTTAGTTTTTTTTTTTTTTTTTTTTTTTTTTTTTTTAATATTTTTTGCTTAAATAAAAATATTTTATTAAATATCTTTATTATATATATACATTTCTCATTATTAGAACTTCTTAACACATTTTTGAAGCTTTTTTTTTTCCTTTTTTTTTTTTTTTTTTATGAATATTTCTTTTACATCTCATAGTAATATAACATATTTTTCATATTTTAAAATAAAAATTCTTTAATAAAAAGATAAATAAAAAGATTACTTAAGTATTTCATATATTTTGACATAATTATGATAGATATAAAAGTAAGAAAAAGTAAAAAGTAAATTGGGAAATGTAGATTTTTTTAAAATAAAAAAGAAAAATACAAAATGGAATTTATATAGGTTTAAAGGAAAAAGGAAAAATTTACTATACTTTTTTTTTATTTTATAAATTTAAAATAATAAAATAATATTATATTTAAAAGAAATTATAAAACCTGTAAAAAAAAAAAAAAAAAAAAATAATGTATTAGCATATTTTACTTACTATTTAATTTTTTTTTTTTAAATTTTTGTGATATACCTTTTTTTATCTTATTTGTTGTAATTTGAAAATATAAATATTTATGCGATAATAAATATTTATATGTCTCTAATTTTATTTATTAATTTATGCACATATATAAATTTATGTATATGTATGTTTATTTATTCTTTATAAAAAAATTTTAATTTGAAATATCTTGTTTTTATTTTTTACCTTTTTTTTTTTTTTTTAAAATATTTTGTTATAAAGTAAAATTTTCATGTTTTTTTGAGTTTTTTTTTTTTTTTTTTCTGAATTTATTTCGAATTTAAGTTTATCAAAAATGTGGTTGGAGAAATATGCTCCTCAGAGTTTAGACGAATTAACAATTCATAAAGATATAACGGAGAGGTTAAAAAAATTAAGTGCTCATAAAGATTTACCCCATATAATATTTTATGGCACACCTGGAGGTGGAAAAAGCACTAGAATAGATTGCTTAATAAAAGAAATATTTAAAGAAGAAAAAATAATTAGAAGACCTGAATGTATAACAAATGTAGAAAATAAAATAAATATAAACGTAGTTCAAAGTAATTATCATTTAGAATTACAATGTTTTGAATTAGGAAGCAAAGATAAAATTATTGTTCAAAGTATTATTAAAGAATTATGTAGTTATAAATCTAGTGCCTCCTTTTTTTCTAAAACTCCTATGTATAGAATTTTTGTTTTTAAAGATGCTGAATTTTTAAGTGAAGGGGCTCAAGCAGGATTAAGAAGAACATTAGAAACGTATATAAGAAATGCAAGAGTTATTTTACATTTAGAACATTTATCTAAAATAATAGAACCATTAAAAAGTAGATGTATTTGCATAAGAGTTCCATTGCCTACAGAAGAAGAGATTTTTAGTGTTTTAAAAAATATATGTGACAACGAAAATGTTTCTGAATCTTTTAGTTCACAATCTTTTTTTAAAAATTTAATAGAAACACATGGAAGAAATTTAAGGAAATGCATCATGGCTTTAGAAATGACAGTGTATGCAAATTCAACAAAGCCACATCAATCTTTATCAGTTGCTGCCACTTATATAAATGAACTATGTGATTTTGTTTTTATAAACCCAACTCAAACAAAAATGAAGGAATGTGTAACAAAAATTCAGAGTTTAATAACATGCCAAATACCTGTTAATTTTATTTTTGAAACAACTATTAAATACCTATTAAGAAGTAATTATGATTATAAATTAAAATGCTATTTTCTTAAGTTATGTTCTCATTTTTCGTATTTATCAGAAGCTTCATATGATAAAAGTGTTTCCCTTATTGCATTTATTGTAAACGTAAATACTGCCATAGTGAAATATAACTTATCAAAAAAATAAAAAAAATACTAAAATTAACATTTTCTGATTTTTATTTATTTACATTTTTTTTTTTTTTTTTCTATTATTTCTTTTCATATGTTAATATGTACATATTTTTAATATATATAAATTAGCTTTAACTTTTTATTTTATTTTTTAATAGTGATTCAATCCTAATATATTATTAGATTCTCTTATTAATATTTAGTATCTTTAATTTTTAAGGTATTATAATTGGAAAAATATTTATAAGAATTAGAAAAATTGAATTTATTTTTTTATATTCTTTATCGTTATTTGTTTTTTTTTTTTTTTTTTTTTTTTTTTTTTTTTTAATTTTTTTTTTTTTT
>NW_021628265.1:474801-477446 GCF_900005855.1 Plasmodium gallinaceum | reverse complement strand
AAAAAAAAAAAAAAAAAAAAAAAAAAAAAAAAAAAAATTAAAAAGTTTATTTTAATATTAATTTAAAATTTTTTGAATTTTACAAATATATAAAATACCAAATGGGGACTTATCAGGTAAAGAAATATAACCATATTTTGTTTTTTCGAAAAATTTTAAAAAGTTACTTTTTGCTTTATATTTATTAAATTGATTAATGTAGTATGTGTTATAATCATGACTTGAATTATGATCATTAAGATTATTATCATTTGAATTGCAATTATTAGAAAATATATTATCATGATTATGCTTGTCATTATTCTTTTTAATGTTATCTATATTTTCAAATTTAAGATTATAATTTTTATCAGAATTATAATTTTTTGTTGTAGAAGCTTTTATTTTATTATTTTCTTGAAAATTATGTAAAAACTTTTTATATTGTTTTTGAAATTCTTCTTCTATGAAATCAATAATTTTAACTTGATTTCTAAATTTTTTTATTAATTTTTCAATTACATAATCATTTTCATAATGTGATAATGCACAAGTGGAATAAATTATAAAACCATTTAAATGAAGTAGATGAAAAGAATTATACAATAATTCAACTTGAACATTAGAATTATTTTTAATAACATTAATAGACCATTTTTTTATATCATTCGTATTTTTTTTTATTAAATACTCATCAGATGAACAAGGAACATCTAATAAAATTTTGTGAAATTTTGGAAACCTCATGAATGAATTTAAATTTAAACCATTATAATTAGTTATGTGTAAATTATTAGAATTAATTAAATCATTTGGTAAATATTTATTTAATACCTGTTTTAATCTATCATATCTAACTTTATTATATTCATTAATAACAAAAAATCCTTCTCTGTTCATTTTGTAGAAATTAACCATATTTAAGCAACAACTTATTTCAATATCTTTATCATTTATATTAATATTATTAATTCGGTTTAACGGTGATGTATAATATCCAAATAACTTACTTGCTATAACTAACGACTTACCACCAGGAGATGCACACATATCTAATACATATTCATTTTCTTTTATATCCATAAAATAAGCTGACAAAACAGAGCAAGGATTTAAATAATATATTACTTTATCAATATTTTCTATATATCCATCGTAATTCATAATATCATTTATATTTAATAATTCTGATTTATTTAAAATTAATTTTTCATAATTATTTTTTATATTTTCTGAATCATTTTTTATGTATTCATTTAAATCATTATTCATATTTTCTCTTGTAAATTCAGATTTATTTAAATCATTTTGTATTTCTTCAAAATTATTTAGACATAAATTTATTTTATTATTAACTAACATTTTTTCATCAATTCTATCATTTTTATTATTTTCATTTTCATATAAGAAAAAATTACTATATTCCTTATCAATATATAAACCATCAAAGCTAGTTTTTACCTTATTATTTTTTATCAAATATAATAAAATTTTAGTTATATTAATAAAATCACTTTTTATAAAATCTGTTATAAAAGCACCTTGAACTTTCTTTTCTTCTTCTAATTTTTTAAATAATATTTCAGCTCTATCACCATATTCTTTTTTTAAATTTAAAAAATAACCTACTTTACCGTTACATTTCATTTTTTTTCTTATCTTTCCCAACAATAAAAAAAAAAAAAAAATAATAAATAATAATTAAAAAAACAGTTAAAGATTGTTATAAATAAAACATTTTTTTTAAATATTAAACTATGAACAACTATTTTTTTTTATCTAATCTTATAATTTTCAAATTTTCAAATGTAATTAAAGCAAAATTTTAAAACTCAGTTTTAAAATTTTTATGCCTTAGAAATATATGTTTATTATTTATAATTATTAACATTTAAAAAGAAGTTAAAAAAAAAAAAACAAAACAAATAATAAAAATATATATGAATTTAAACATTTAATAATGTAAAGGATTTTCATACAGCGCTTCTAATTGGTTTATTAATTTTATGCGAGAAAAAAAAAAAAAAAAATGTGAAAAATAAATTATGAAATTTTGTAAAGAAATTAAAATAAAATAATAATGTATTGGTAATAATGTTTTAATTAAAAATAAAAAAATGTATAAACAATTATTTATTTTATTTCTTTTTTTTTTTTTTTTTCTTTCCTTGAGTTTTTAAGATTTATTTAAATGACAAAAAAAAGCTATATGCATTTTATTAAAAGAAGTTTGTAAATAAAGGTAAACAATTAAAGTAGATATATATTTTTAATCAACTGAATGAATTGTATTATAATAATTCTTGTTAATGAAATTAAGTATTGAAAAGAAGGTAACAAAAATAAAAGGATAACATAATAAAAAAAATTTTAAATAAAATTTTGTAATTAAAAAAGTTAAAAAAAAAAAAAAAATAATAAAATAAAGAATAAATAAAATAACAGTTATAAATGGATTATTTTTCATATAAATTTAAACTCATATATTATATTTAATATGTAAATCTTTTATAAAGTAAAAAATATATATATATTAGCATAAGTGAATCAGGAATTAAACAATTAAATGTAAAGATATAATGAATAATGTACCGTGTATTTACTTACAAGAGGATGAAAATTATAATGAAGAAAAAAATTTGAATGAAAATAAAATTTTGTTAAAC
>NW_021628265.1:463798-473798 GCF_900005855.1 Plasmodium gallinaceum | reverse complement strand
TTTTTGTAAATTTAATTTATGTTTTGATATATTTATATTTTTATTTTCTTAATAAAAAATGTTTGTCACATAATTTTTAGACAAGTGCATTTATATATATGCTTGTTCCATAAGTTATAATTTTATTAATTTTAATTAAAATATATCAAGAAAAATATATTTTTTTCACTTTTACTTTTTTTGCAATTTTCCCCATATATTTTTAATTTTTATTTAACAGCATTTGATCCATATATATTTATTTTTACTTTTTAAGGAAAACTTGAAATAGTTTTTTAATTTTTTTTTTCTGTTTTTTAAGGTATTCATTTTTTAATGTATATTTAAGAGTTTTAGAAAATAAAACAATGATGTTTATAAAATTATCAAAATATATGAATATATTTTATGAATATAAAGCACTTTTAAGGTTATAATAACAAAATTATATCACATTTTTCTTTTTAAAATTAATGAAATATATTAATATTTAATAGAGAAAAAAAAGAAAATGAAAAAAGGGAAAAATTAGCAGCAATAGTAATACAGAAATATTACAGAGGTTATAAGGAAAGAAGAGCTTATTTAATTTATAAGTATAATATTTTTTTTGAATAAAATGATTTTTAAAGAAAGTGTATTTTTTTTTTTTTTTATATATATAACGAATAAATTTTTTTTCTTCTATATTAGATATTTTATAAAATACATTAAACATAAAATACAGCTATGTAGTTGCAAATATTTGTTAAAAAATCTCAAGAAACAAAAATTAGAACAACAAATGATCATGTATATGTCAGATAATGCTATCAAAATACAAAAAACGTAAAATACATAAAATAATAAAAAAATAAAAAAAAAAAAACATGTATGTTTTTCCTAAATTGGTTATTATTTATAACGGTGTAATTTTTGTATATGGATATGTATAGTTTCCGTGGTTTTTATTCGAGAAAATATATTCACGATTTTTTTAAGAGAAAAAGACAAATTATTGAAATTGACAACTATGTAAAAAATTCATATGATTAAAAAAAAAAAAAAACCAATAATTATAAAAGTATGAAATAAACATAATTTTTATAATTACTTAATGCTTATAGGTTAATGAGAAAAAAAGTAAAATGCTTTTAGAACTAGAGGAAAAAAGAAAGAAGCAATTAGTATGATTAACACATTTTTATCATCATTAGTGTTCATCCTTTATATATTTTTAATGCATTCAACACTATTCGTCCATATTTTATGAACGTGAAAAAACTTTATATAAACAAAAAACAAGAAAATATATGTATTTTTAAACAGATATATGAAAACAAATTAAAAGATATGAAAATACATAAAGTTGCAAAGAATTTGCACCATTTAGTATCAACAAAGGCTCAGAGAGGAGTCTACAATTTAAAAATAGAAAATATTATAAAAGAACAAGTTATATATTAATAAAAAAAAAAAAAAAAAAAAATTAGGAAATTTGAATTTTATTTGTTTAAATATGTGCTAATAAATAATACATCCTAAATTTTTTTATAGCAAGGAAAAATTGAAAAAAAGGATAAAAATTATACTAAAAAATAAAGGAATATAATCTTAATAACATAAAACAAAATTTTGGATTAGGTTAGTTTTAAAGTTGCCTATAAATAAAAAAAAAAAAAAAATAAGTGAATATGTTATATGAAAGATATATAAACATTCTTTAGGCAAAAAAAAAAAAAAAAAAAAAAAATTTAAAAGGAATAAAAAAAAAAAAGTGAAAGATAATTAACTAAAGAAATTGGAGATATATATATATTAAAAAATCGTACAAAAAATATTGGCAAATATATAAATTTATTTTAAAAATAATATAAAAAATATATTAGATATAAATAAAGAAATTATGATATATGAAAGGTGTTCACGTAAATATATGTGCTATTTAAAAATGTATAAAGATTATAATGACATAATAAAAATGTATTAGACATATAAATAATATTTAGTATATATATATATATATATATATGTCACATGAATAATATATGGTAATGTATAAAATTGTTTCATGTTTTTTTTTTTTTTTTTTATTTCCTACTTTTATTAAAAAAATGTTTTCTCCTATTTCATCATATTCATCTTTTGAAATCCATAAGCCTTGTTGAGCTTGTCTTAATTCTGGTTGTGAAAATATTCTTGAACCACACCAAGCCATGACAGCTCTTTTTTCATGTGCATAAACCTTTTTTTTTTTTTTATAAAAAAATAATAATATAATACATATTATATATATATAATAATATAAATATTTTCAGAATATATTTTTTTTATTTTTATTATACATAAACCAAACATATACATATACATATATATATATATATAATAATATAAATAGTATAAATATGTAAAAACTACTTTATCACTTAATTTTTTCAAGTTACTTTTACAGCAGATCTTGCATTTGCTGGGGCATTATTTTTTACTTCAGTTTCAATCCTTTCTACTAAATTAGGAAATAAAGTAGATCCACCTGAAAGGACAATACAACTAGATAAGCTTTTTCTATTTTCAATTGGACATAATAAAATTGATTTCCATATAATATCAACAATACTTAAACTATCTCTATGACATAATTGAGGATTAAATAAAGCCTCAGGAACATAAAAACGTTCATGAGATATTTCTATGGTGTCATAACCATCTCTTAGAACATCCCCATCTGGTAAAGTGTAGGTAACTGATAAGTCATCTCTTAGTTGATCTTGTGATGGATTTAATGAACAAAAGCATAAGTTTTCTTTGATTGATTTAACATATTCAAAATTTTTTCTTGTTGTCATACTATATCCAATATCACATATTAATTTTTGTAAAAACATACTTAATTCTTCTCCACCAAAGTCTGAACGTATAACTGAATTTTTTTCAATGTAACCATCAAATATTGGTAAACACTGTGTTACTCCTTCCCCAACATCTAGAACTAAACCAGTTGTTAACCCAGCAGCATATATAGACATTAAACCTGACACTGAAATGTTCAAATTTAAAAAATCAAAATATTCAAAAAACATTTCTCCCATTTTTGTTCTATGAGAAGTTGAGCATAAAGGAGGTTCTGTTAATAAAATGTCTTTCGCATTTTTATTTTTATCAATGCAATTTAATGTATAATCCCAAATTTTTTGTGCCATATCCCAATCACTTATATGCCCATGATCAATTGGACGATAAATTGACAATTCTGATTCATGATAAATTGCATCATCTCCAACAAAAGTCTCAGGATTTTCATTATGTCGAAGATTTCCAATTAATGTCGGAAATATTATAGAAGGTTCCTCATATGCATTTAATCCAGCTTTTATATAACCTAAAAAAAAAAAAAAAATAATTAAAATTTTCTATAAAAATTTATATATATTTCACTTTTTTTTTTTTTTTTTTTTTTCTGTTTTAATTATAAGAATATATCTTTTCAATTTGGTTATTGTTAATAATATTTACCTGATCCATTGTCAATTATAATCGTTTGATTATCCATCTATCTGTGCATGTATACTTTATGGTTATATATATTAAAATTTTAAGGAATGATGTAACTAATAATTTAATTTTTACTTTATGTAAATACACATAATTGTATATTTTCAAAAAAATAAAAAAAAATAATAGCTAAAAGATAAATAACTGCTAAATGGAAAATTAAAAAAAAAAAAAAAATAAAAAAATAAAAAAATTAAAATATTTATAAATTTTAATAGTGAAAAATATAAACACAGACATGTATGTACTTATATTAATGCAACCATTCAAAAATTATAAAATTTATGAAACTTAAGTTAATTTTATAAATATAGATAATAAGAAAAAAAGAAACAAAAAAAAAAAAAAAAAAAAAGAGAATGAAAATTAACACACTTTAATTTTAAAATACTTACAAAAATGTATTTAGTATTATTAAAATATATTTTTTTTCTATTCTCTACCATCTTTTACACACAAATTATGGAAACGATTAACTATTTTACAATTTTTATAGAAATTTCATAATTAAAAAAAAAATGGTTCATAAATTATATTTTTTATTTTAAAATAGGTGTATAAATGAAATGCATAAGTTTAAAAAAAAAAAAATAAATAAATAAATATGAGGTTTAAATAATAGATATTTATAAATATCTAAGAAAAAAAAAAAAAAAAAAAAATTACAAAAAAAAAAAAAAATATATTTTTCAAAATAATAGAGAATAAAAATTTTACATAAGTATTATTAAAAAGGAATAAAAAAGAATAAAAACCTATTTATAAAAGATTTGTATATATTAATTATAATGTTATTTTAAATTATAAATGAGAAATTATGCATACAGATGATTTTATATGTTTAAAAATTAAAGAAAAAGAGAGTTTTAATAACTTGGAAGAAATAAAAGCTTTATATGGATATAATATAGAAATGCTGAAAAATAATATTAAATAAAAAAGATTTAATTGGTAAAATCTTAAAAATACAATAAAAAATATTTATATATTAAAAACTGTGATATAATGTAGATTAAATTATATTATATATTCAAAGAACATTATATATATATATATATATATATATATTATTTTTTATTTATTTATTTTATTTTTTTTTTTTAATTTAGGAAAAATGTCTAGAATAGGAAGATTTAACTTAATTGTTTTAGCTGGTTCTGCAAAACCAAGTCCAAGTATTGGTCAAACTCTTGGCCCATTAGGTTTAAGCATATAAATATAAAAATATATTAGCAAATATGTAATTAATAAATTTACTCTAAGTATATATTAATATGAAAAAAAGTTTATTTAATTTTGATATATATATCAATATTTATAATATGAAAAATCATAGGTATAAATATGATGACGTTTTTTAAAGAATTCAATGAGAGAACAAAAAATATATCAAAAAATGTTCCAATTCAAGTTACTCTGGAGCCTTTAAATGATAGGTTTTATAACTATTAAATAATTTCTAACTTTATAATATTTAATGTATTAGTATAAAATAAAAATTTTATTGATATAATTTCTTTTTTTTTTTTTTTTTTTTAAGAAAACTATATAATTTATTTGTCTTAAAAATAAATAAAATTGTACTTGATTATTTTAGAATTTTTTTTTTTTTTTAAATATTTGCAGAACATATAGATTTTACTTAAGAACACCTAGTGTTGTTTGGTTTATAAGAAGATGTGCTAGAGTACCAATGTTTAGTTCAACTCCAAAACATCACATTGTTGGTTCAATTACCTTAGCTGAAGTAACATATATATATTTGATAATTTTACTATTTGAATTATTTATTAATTTATTTAATAAAAATTTTATTCCATATTTAAAAAAATATCTTAAAATTATTTTCATTTTTTTTTTTTTTTTTCTTCTTTTATTTCTTCTAACTTTTTTTCACGCAAATTTTAAATATAATAATTTATTTTATTAATATTTAAATAAATAGGTTTTTCATATTGCTAAATGTAAACGTATGGATCCTCCATTGATAAATTTATCTCTAAAAAGCATATGCAAATATATTATTGGTATTATTAAAAAAAAATATGAAGCATATATAACGGAATTTCATTTTCGTCACAATTTTATTTATTTTTCTTTTCTTTTTTTTTTTTTTTTTTATTAAGGAACATGTAATAGCATGGGTATTAAAGTATGTAGAGAGTTGGATGATGAAAGTAAAAAAAAATATTTTGTAGATATTAATAAATTGGACAATATAAAGAAAGATATTAGGAGTAGAAATAAGCAACAGAAAAGATCTAAAAAGTAAAATAATATTTTTGATAATTTCAAAATTTAGTTTTTAAAAGAATTGTAGTCTCCAAATATTAATTGTTCAAAAGTTATCAAAATTTATATGGAAAAAATAAATGTAAATAAATCCAAATTATAAACAATGATAATGAAATTAATACAAAATAGTAAAAAAAAAGAAATAAAAAAAAGAAATTTATAAGAGTTAATATTTTTAGTTTTTAAACAAAAATCATATATTTTAAACATAACAAAAAAAAAAAAAAAAAAAAAAAAAAAAAAAAAAAAACTTTTAAAATCTCCCTTCTAAATTGCTTGATTTAATATTTTCAAAATTTAGTTATTTAATTCGGAAATATATATAAATTTAATAGATTGTTTAAATAAATATCATATATATTATGGACATTTATTACCTAATAATTTCATAGCTATTTAATTTATCTATACTTATTATAAATAACCTTTTTACGTAATATATTTTTAAGTGTATATATTTATATATAAATTATTTATTTAGTTTCATAGTAAAATAGATGTGTCTACATTTATTTTAAGAAATAAATTTGAATTCTTTTTTTTTTCATATATATACTTAACAATTTGCTTATATTCTTGTTTAAAAATATTATCACTATTTGATTGTTTGTAATAATCTTCACATATACCTATTAAATAATGCAAATTGTCCTCTGTGATTTCAATATTTTCTGCTTCATAATAATATACATATTTTTGTAACATATATACAAATAGATATATATTATCACTATTTGATTGTATAGCTATATCAGCATTTTTTATACTTTTTTGTAAGCAGTCAAAAACTTTACTACTATTTCGATATTTTTTATTTTCCCAATATAAATGAGAGCATTGTAAAACTCCAATACATTGATCTTTTTTTTTTAATAATTTATTTGCATGTTGTGTTAGTTTTAAAGCAATATTATCATAATTTTCATTTTCAAGTAATGTAATATATGAACACAAAATTCCAATCGCCCATGTAATGCAATCGAATTGTTGTGATGATATATTTATATCTTCTTCGTAAATTATTAAAGGTTGTGTAATAAATTCATAACATATTGCTTCTAAATTATCAAAAGATATATAATGATACGCTTGTAAAAAACTATTATAATTATTCACTACAACAGCACTATATAAAAATAATTTGAAAGCTAAAATAGGAATTTTACTAGATACTGATAGAAGATTAGTATGAATAAATTTAAAAATATTTTTAACATAAATGTTATATTCATTTACTCTTTTTTCATCTAAAATATCATTTTGATAATCTGTTATTAAATTATTAGAAATTCTGTCATTTTTATCTTCAATTAAATCATCATATGTATCTTCTTTCTTTTCTGATTGATTAGTTACTAAATTTGTTATTGATGTAACTAAATTCAACATGCTAAATATAATTGTTGGCAATAAATGTATAAGATAACCACTATTTGCAATATATTTATAAAATAACATACATATATTATATTTTTGTTCAATATCATTAGTATTAGTTATAATATGAAAAAATTTACATAATTTCTCAGATGTATATGCTGAATTATTTTCTAAATTAAACACATCATCCTTATTTTCTTCATCATGAAATATAGAAGAAATATATTTTAGAACTTCTTCTACGTCTTCATAAACTATAGATTTATTTTTGCATTCTATTATAGCATCTATTATATCTAGACTTAACTTTTTTTTATGTTTTTCATTAACACTACTTAATAATTTTTGCATATCTTTACTATTTAAAGCATTCAAACCTAAATAATTAAAAGGAAGAACAATAATACTAATTACTTGTTCGCATATCAAATCATTATCTAAACATACATTTGAAACAACTGTATATGGTAATACAAATAATTTACTAATGCTTATATCGTTATATATGCGAATACATAAAAATATAAATTCATAAATAACTTGTAGCATTTTTACTACATTCTGTACACATTCTTCACTATTTATAATACTAGCATTATCATTTACATTATATTTTATTTCATTATTGTTATTATTTATGGTATTATTTAAATTACTACTTAAATTATTAATATTACTATTTATATCATTAAAATTATTGTTATTTTGCGAAACATCATCATTATCAGAATTTTTCAAATTTTCTATATTTCCATTGTTTAATTTGCATTTTTTTGCATTTTCATAACTTGAATTATACTTAGTTTTTGCGTAAATATCCAAAGTTTTATTTACATATAAAATTAGATGATCATAAAATAAGTTAAAAATATCAACATTTTTTGGAAATTCGTATTTATTTGATTCAATAAAAGATCTTAATCTTTTTAATAATGTTATAAGGATACTTTTAAAATCTAAAGAACTATTTATTTTTAAAACAGCATTTAATAATGTTTCTAAGCTATATATGTGACATTCATCACTGAAAACTTGTACAATTGATTCAAAAATATATTGTTGTATTAAAGAATCATTTATATTAGATAAATACAACAACAGTTTTGGTAAACACTTTTCGATATAGTATTGTGTTGTCATACCTTCTAATTGTGACATTCTTACTAAAATAGATCCAACCAACATTTTAACATCCATTTTGTCTTTTAAAACTTTTATTCTATTATTAACTACATTTTCATCTGGCAAGTTTGGTATCCTTAATGTTTTATCATTCATACGACTCCATAATTTTAAGCTTTCATAAAAATTTGTTAATAAAAACTCAAAAGCATCATCAATATTACCACCCCCAGCTTCTTCATATTCACTACCAGTATCTGGTATTCTATCTTTGCACATTTGTATTAAAAAATATCTCAAAAATAAACCTCTTAGTGGATGTTGAATTCCTTTACACAATTCAGTCATGTCTTTTAATATGTATTTTGCTTTAATATCTTTATTCTTTATATAATTTCTACCAACAATTATTAATAAATATAAACGTGGAATAATATTGCCTGCATGTTGAACACTTTCATATATATCAATAAATTTTTTTTTATGTTTCTTTTTATCACTTATGAAATTATCTAAATGCTGTAATTCATTAAATATTATCATATACAATTCATAATAATACTTAGGGGATAACAGAGATGTTCTCAATTCACACAACATATTTGATGCATATTTTAATGTATCTCTTAATGATCCATTTTCCTATATATACAAAAAAAAAAAAAAAAAAAAAAAAAAAAAATGAAAATGTCTAATTTCAGAAATATTTTTTTTAAAATTTTTAAAGCTTATTAATAGTTATTAATTAAAAAAAATATTATTAAAAGGACTCATGTTGTTGGAATTTTTTTTGTATTCTCATATGATTACTCTTTTTATTTTTTCTTTTTTTTCTTTCATTTTTTTTTTTTTTTTTTTTTATTACTTACCAATGATTGTTTCATATAAAAACTTTGTTCTTTAACAACAAATATACATTCATCCAATAATTTTTTTTGATCTATTGCATTATTAAAATCTTTATATGTATTCATACTTGTAATTAAATTAAATAAAAAGTTGAATAGAAAAAAAATAAATTATATGTAACCTTGAAAATTTTACACAATTTTTTTTTTCTTAAATATACTATCAAGGTATTTTGTTTTGAAAAAAAAAAAAAAAAATTAAAAATTTATTTAAAAAAAAATTATTTTATTTCTTTAGTATATATAACATGATAAAAACATTAATTTTATATGTGGAAAAAAAAAATTATTTTTTAAAACTTTTTTCAATTTTTTATTAATAATTTCTTGACAGAAATATTATTAGTATTTTTGTTTATCATTATATGTTATCATATAAATATTATACTTTGAAGTTAAATATAAAATTGAACGTTAAAAAAAAATAAAAATATACACAAGTTATTATTTCACAAAAAAAAAAAAAAAAAGAAAATACTGTGTACATACTTTCAATTTGGTAATTTAAGGCTTATGCACATAAAGAAAAATGTATTATAAGGAATGTCAATTTTGCTGATTTACTAGTTTCTATTAACAAATATTAGGGATAGTATGAAGTTAAAATGCAATCATAATTTTAATTTCACTAATTATATATATTTTAATACAAATATAATTTTATATTATATATTTATTTTCCTTTAAAAATCTTATTATTAATTTCTATTACATCAAATTTTAATATTTAATTCTATTATTTATTTATTCTTTTTTCTTTTTTTTTTTTTTTTTTTTTTTTTTTT
>NW_021628265.1:456993-462798 GCF_900005855.1 Plasmodium gallinaceum | reverse complement strand
TAAAAAAAAAAAAAAAAAAAAAAAAAAAAAATTTAATCGCATTTATGCAATAACCACTTAAATAATTTAAAAAAGGTTTACACAATATATTAAAATATAAATTCATAATTTACTTATATAACTAAAAATATATAGTTAATGTATAACATATTGAAATAATATATTCAAATATTTTTAAAGCAGAATAAATTTTTATTTTTTTTTTTTATAGTTATATTTTTTACTATTAAAAATTAATATGTTCATATGAATAAACATATATGTATATATATATATATATATGTGTGTGTGTATATATGTATAAATTTATATTAAATAAAATGATCATGTATGTATATATAAAAACGATAAAATCAATTTAGCTGTAAAAATATAAATAATAAATATAAAAATGTTACCTTATATTAATTCAGATTTATAACATTACATACAACAATAAAATATAATAAAAAATAATAATAATAATATACCAATTTCTTTTTTTTTTTTTTTGTTTATTAACAAATAAAAAAAAAAAAAAGGTTTATAAAAAAAGACATATCGTTCACAAATGTTTTTCTTGTGTATAAATATTTATAAACATAAATAATTACATATGTGTTTATGACATATTTGTTTGAATTATAGTTTAAGTGTACAATAATGTATATACATTTTTAATTTTTTTTTTTTTTTTTTTTTTTTTTTTTTTTAAATTTTATTATTTTTATTAGTAATAGAAGGAGGAAATCCTTTTAACCAAATCATTATTAGTTTTACTTGATTATTCCTCATTAATTCTATCATTTTTATTATTTTCATTTTTTTTGTTAAAACTACTTAAATATTACATTAGAAAAGTATTAGTTTTACTATTATCGTAAGTATAAACTCATTTTACATAAAATTCTTTTTTTTTTTTTTTATTTATCACTTTCATCTCCTTCTCCTAAACATTCATATCTATTCTTTTTAATAGATACATTATTAGTTTTAACAGTTGTAACTATAGCCTTTTTAGGAATTGCTTGAATTTCTGATTTAGGTTCGGTTTTTTCCTTATCATTTTGTTTTGATGAATTCTTAACATCTTTGTAATAATTACCTTTAGATGAGTATTTATAATAATTAGATGGTTTGTAATTATTAGAATAGTTATAATTATTCATTTTTGAATGGGAATTATGATGTTTATAACTTTTATGCCTCATTGAATTATAATTATTTGAAAAATATTTATTATCCATTTTATCATAATCCATATAATTATTTCTATCATAACTATCTTTGTAATTATCCTTATTTTTTTCATAATTGTCTTTATAACTTAATCTATCATGAGAATTTCTATAATTTTTATCATATGAATCTTTATAATTATTTTTCTCATAAGAATCTTTGCGCTTCCTTTTTTCATCTGAAATATAACTTTTATTGTCATAATTTTTTTTATCTGATGTACTATATCTACTATTTCTTTTTCTATCATAATTACTTCTACTACTATTATGTTTATCATATGTTCTATGTTTTCTGTATTCATAAGAACTTCCCTTTTCTTCTCTTTTTGAATCTTCTCTTCTTTTGTAATCATCTTTTCTATCATCTTTTCTGTCATCTTTTCTGTCATCTTTTCTATCATCTTTTCTATCATCTTTTCTGTCATCCTTTCTGTCATCTTTTCTGTCATCTTTTCTATCATCCTTTCTATCATCCTTTCTATCATCCTTTCTGTCATCTTTTCTGTCATCTCTTCTTTCTTCTCTTCTACTATCATCTCTTCTGTCATTTCTTCTGCTTTCATCTCTCCTATTATCTCTTCTGCTACTATCTCTTCTCTCATCTCTTCTACTATCGTCTTTTCTATCAGATCTTCTATCATACCTTCTACTATATCTGTCCCTTCTTCTGCTTTCATCTCTTCTTCTACTATCATCTCTTCTACGACTACTTCCTCTACTTATTTTATTTGAATAAGAACGGCTTCTTCTAGAGCTATAATGCGAATCTTTTTCATTTTTTTCACTATTTTCTTTCTGTTCTACTAACAAATGGGTTCTTGCTTCCCATATATTTTCTCCTTTCTTTAAATTCGGTTTAACTAAAATATCTATTTTCTGACTTTTATTTGTTACTTGCGTATTTCCATTATGAGAGGTTTGATTATCCGCATTATTAGTATTATCATTTGCACCATTTGGTGTTTGCTCATTTTCTTCAGTGCTTTTCTTTTTTATTTTTTTTTTTGTTTTTGAATGCAATAAAGTTGACTTTAAATTAGTACTTGTTATATCTTTATTTTCTGAACTTTCTGTTTCATAAGTATAGTTATCATTACTTTTTTCCGATTCATTATTATTTTCAAATTTTTTTTCATCTGTATTTTTTTCTTCCTTTGCATTTTTTTCATTATTATCTTCTGCATCATCGTTGTTGTTATCATCTTTATTTGTTTTTTCTTTATTTTCTTCAGAACTATTTTCCTCTTCGCTTTTTTTTTCTGTTGCTATTACTTTAACTGTCTTAATAGTTGTAACTTTCTTTGCTTTATTTGAATTATTAGCATTTTTCACATACTTTAAAGAATTGTCATATAAATTTTCAATATTATAATTATAAGAACTGTTATTATAACTTTCATTCGAGTTAATGTTTTTATTATTATTATCATGTGCTTCTTCATTTTTTCTTAAATTAATTTCGTTTTTTTCCTTAGAATTCATATTTTCCTTCATTATATCATTATTTGTTTCTACATTATTTTTTGCGTTTCTGGTATTAGAGGAAATTTCATTGTTACTATAATAATTCTGCTCATTGTTATATGTGTTATTATTAGTTGTTGTATTACTATTATTGTAATTGCTTCCATCTTCACGTTTTATATTTTTCATCATAATATTTTTAATATTTGTTTTATCATCTTTTTTAATTATGTTAGAATCTTTTTGTTTACCTAAGCAATTTTCTAAATTTTTCTTTTCCATTTTTTCATTATTATTTCCGAGATTTCCGTAGTTATCATCACAATCATTATTATTATTGTTAGTGTAGTGAGTATTTTTTAAATACTGATTTTTATCTCCTTCATTTTCTGCATTTGTGCTATATAATTTATTTTCGTATATGTGATTATGAATAACAGTTAAATTTATATTTTTTTTATTTACTTCTGCATTTGCATTTTTCAAGTTATTATGTCCTATATTTGTATTATTATCTGTGCTTTTAAAATTTTTATTCATATTAATTTTATTCACATTTATATCATTCATGTTATTATTTGCATTTTGATTATTAATATTGCTTACACCTTTATTTAAGGGCAAATTATTATCTGTACTGTTAAGGTTCTTTTTCATATTATTATTAGGATTATTCTTATTCATCATAAAAATTTTTTTCGAAGAATTATTCTTAATATTATTTTGGTAATTATTATAATTAAAGTTTCTATTAGTGTTTGTACTCTTTTTATAACTAAATACATTTTTATTGGAGCCGTTAAGGTTCTTGTTATCTTTGTTAAAATCATTCATATTGCTCATTTTTTTTTGCTTTTCATTAGTTTCCTGATTTTTTTTTTCATTTTCTTCTTGATGTTCTATTTTTTTTTCATTTTCTTCTGAATTATTTTCCTTTTCCTTTTCCTTAGCTAAGCTTTCATTTAATATTTTATCAGGATCAGTGTCAACTGGCTTAGCTTCACCAAAAATACTGGGATTAACAACATAACTTTTCTGATCTAAAGGTACAGTTCTTTTTTTCAAAATTAATTTTTTTCTTTGTTCTGTTCCGTTTGCAGTTGTAGTAGAAGAATTAGCAACATTATTTTCAGAAATAGAATTTTTATTTACATTATTATTATTATTTTGAAAATTAACATTTTTAAAATTGAAATTTGAATTAGAGTTTATCTTATCATTTAAAATGTGTGGATTGTTATTTTGCTGATTCATATGCATATTAACACCCTGTTGATTATTTAAATAATTCATTTTCATATTATAATTATAATTTTGATTCATATTATTCATAGGATTATTTTTCATATCCATTTTAATATTTTTATTATTTTCATTATAATAAGTATTATTCATATTAAACACATTATTATTATTATTAATACTATTGTTATTATTGTTGTTATTAATGTTATTATTATTGTTGCTATTGTTATAAGTATTAGTAATATTATTCATATTATGGTTTCCTTGACGAACATTCGAAAAGTTATTTCTGTTAACTATTTTTTTAAATTTATTCTGCTTTTGATTCATATGAAAGTTTTTCATTTTATCTTTATTAATTATTACCGATATAGCACCCTGTTCATATGAATTATTTCCTGAATAAATCATTTTCCCATTTAATTCTAATGATCTACTCATATCTTCTGGATTATCAAATTCTACATATGCTGCAGCAGTTTTACCTTTTTTATTTAATATATTAACTCTCTTTATGCGATATCCTTCAAACATTTTATAAATTTCTTCCTTTGTTATATCAATGTGTAAATTGCGAATATAAATTTCGTAACAAATATTATAATTATTAACATCTAAAAAAAAAAAAAAATATATATATATATATAATACAAAAATAGATATGTAATATATATTTAAATATGTATAATATTATATATATAATAAAGAAGATAAAGTAAAAGTGATTTATGTATAAAATTATGATTTGTTAAATAATGAATTAATGAATATTTTTTTAAACAAAATGACAAAAATATATATAT
Source organism: Plasmodium gallinaceum (assembly GCF_900005855.1). Classification (NCBI taxonomy): domain Eukaryota; phylum Apicomplexa; class Aconoidasida; order Haemosporida; family Plasmodiidae; genus Plasmodium; species Plasmodium gallinaceum. The sequence goes on along the minus strand of NW_021628265.1, from coordinate 458,066 downwards.
GTTTAACTAATATATATATATAATATTATATTTCTAAATATTTTAATAATATTTTGTGCATTATAATAAGCATAATATAATAAATAAAAAAGTTATAAATGTGTTAAATATACAAAAAAAAAAAAAAAAAAAAAAAAAAAAAAAAAAAAATTCATAGTCTTAAATATAAAAATAAGTAAAATAATTTTTATTTAAAAAAAGAAAATACCAGTTTTTGAAGGAATAAAATAATTCTGCTTAACATTATTACTAATATTATTACTAATATTATTAATATTACTATCAACTGTTTTATCTTTTATATCATTTTTATCATTGTATGTGTCAACTATAAGGGGGGAAAAAAAAAAAGAGGAATATATATATATATTTAAAGAAAAAAAAAATGAAATATTATAAAACAAAAGTAAACATATATATATATATATATATATATATATATATATATATATATATATATATAACAAATACCTAAAGGAGCATCGCAATCTTCGCACATATCTGCCCAACGATTACTACTCTTGTTTTCTTCGATTTCTAATTTATTTACTTCGGTATCCTTTTTATTATCATTATTTATAGAACTCATTTTTTCTTATTTTAATTTTTAAAATAGTTCCTCTTCTTTTTTTTTGTTTTTCTTATTAACTTTTAATTTCTTAAGCAATAATCAATTGCTATAATTATTTTAAATTGAAAAATCTTAGTTAATATTCCCGTAAAAATAAATACTTCCCAAAAATATTATCTAACATATATTTATTATTTACAATAAAAATAAATGTAATGAAAATATTATAATTTCCAAATGTATATGTTTTTTATATATATACTTTTTTAATTTTGATTTCTTCAAAAGTAGGAAAAAAGAGTTTTTTTATTTTTTATTTTTTTTTTTTTTTTTTTTTTTTTTTTTTTATAAATAAATAAATTAAATTATAATTAATTATTCCTAGTATTTTTATATAAATTCTATAGGAGATGTATATATATATATATATATTTTTTAATTTTTTTATAATCTCTCAAACTAGAATCCTTTAAATCTTTATCAACATCGATTCTCTTCAGAT
>NW_021628265.1:442729-455993 GCF_900005855.1 Plasmodium gallinaceum | reverse complement strand
TTTTTTTTTTTTTTTTTTTTTTTTTTTTTTTTTTTTTTTTTTTAAAGTATAAAAATTTATATAAGAAAATATAAGTTATCTATATTTTGTATGAATTAAGTTTCATTTTTATTAAATGATATATTCTTAACATTTAAGATAAGAAATATATCCCTTAAAATTACCTAACTTAAAATTTATTTAGAGGATCTTCAAAAAATAAAAAGCATTAAGTTAATAAAGTAGAAATAATATATTTTCTTAGGTTGATACGAATATATATTTACAAAAAAAAAAAAAAAAAAAAAAAAAAAAAACAGAAAAGAAAAGAAAAGAAAAGAAAAGATAAAATGATAAATAATAAAATCAACATCAATATATATTAATGGAATTAATAATATGTTCATAATTCTATCAAATAGATTTTAAATTTAAAACGTGAATTTATAGAAATGAGTTATATCATTTTACAGTCTAATATATTAAACAAATAAAATTATTATTTTTCATGAAAATTATCAATATTTTTTTATATAATTTTTTTTAAGAAAATAAAATTTTTAGCAAAAAAAAAAGAAAAGTTTAAACTTTATATTATGTCGAAAAAATATTATGATAAATTGCTAAGTGACATTCGTAAGTTTTATATGAAAATAATGAAAATAATGAAAATAAAAACATATATTTTTCTATTTGAAGAAATAATAAATAAAAATAAATTTATTATTAAACTATACGTTTAAATTTCTGCACAGTCTACTTTTTTCCCCTTTTTTTTTTTTTTTTTTTTTATCATACATTGTATATTTTTATTATTCAGATGATATAGATTTTTATATTCAAATATTGTATAATTTTTTTATTGTTATTTTTTAGAAAATCAATCAAAACCAGTGGAATCAAAATTCGGTTCTTATATCCTTAAAAAATTTGGATGGGAAAAGTAAAAAATAAAATTAAATAAAATGATAAAAAATAAGGAATAAAAAATTAATATATATATTGTTATTTCTTGAATATATAAATGTAATTTCCTAAATTTAATGGAAATATATCTTAAAACAAAAAAAATTCATTTTTTTTTTTTTTTAAGAGGGAAGGGATTAGGTAAACACGAAAATGGAGAAGTTAACATAATGAAAATAAAAAAATACGGAGAACATGGAGTAATTTAAAAAAAAATAAAATTAATTATAATTTTTAAGAATGTTTTCTATTTATAAATACGTTTATACACAAAATATAATATGTTTTTTATTTTGAGTACAGTTGGGTTACAATGAACATGAAGAAGAAAATGAGAAATGGTGGGAAAATATGTACAATAATTGTGCCAAAAATATTAAGAAAATAAATAATAATAAAAATTTATTCAGTGGTAGGGAAGATAATTTACATTCATCAAGTGACAATAAGATTCAAAATGATAAAAATGAAAACATAAAATATTCAATTTTTATAAAAAAAGATAATTCTACAATATCTACAAATAATCAAGAATCTTCAATATGCAATTTAGAGAAAAAAAAAAATTTGATAGTTATCGATAATAAGGGAACAGATAATAAAAAAAAAATTAAAATAAAAAATAAAGAAATTAATAAAAAAAGAAATTATGAACAAATTATAGATAAAAATAATACATTCAATAAAAATGTATTAAATGAAATCAAATCGGAAGGAATAACAAATAATAATGGGAAAATAACCATTAAGAAAAAAAATAAAAAGATAAATAAAGAAATAAATGATACAGAGAATTTAAATGGAAAAAAAGAACTAAAAATTAAAAAAAAAGAAAAGAAAAAGAAAAAGAAAAAAAGAAAAAAAGAAAAAAAAAAAAAAAGATTAACAGATGAGATGTAGTATTAAAATTTTATTGTTACAAGACTTATTGTAAAAATCTGAAAAATAAATACAGTAATTTAAATCAAATATGAAACTATACATATCACAATAAAGAAAGAAATATAAAAAAAATATAAAAATAAGAGATTGAATGTTATTAAAAATTTTATTTAATTATATTAAAGATATTTAATTTTGTTATAAACAGAAAAGACAAAAAAAAAACGAAAACTATTTAAGATTTATTGGAAATTCTTTTGAAACTAAAATAATTTAAATAAGAAAATAAAATATAAAAAATAAAATATGGAAAAATAAATATATAAAATAAAATTAATTTTTAAAGGATAAACTCATTGATTATATCTATATTTGTGACAAAAAAAGTTTATTTTTAAGGTTTTTATTGTAATCAAAATACACCTAAAGTTAGTGCATACTAAAATATATATATATATATATATACTTTAAAAATTTTTTAAATTTATTAAAAAAATTTATAACATTTTTTTAAAGTCTAAATAATATAAAAAAAAAAATATACATACAAAATAATAATTTTCTTTTTTGTTATAAATAAATATATATAAAAGCACATTTATTTTTTTTTTATAACTTTATTTGATAAAACAAAGCAAATTTAAAAAGGTAAATTGTTAATAAATATGAATAAAAATGGGTTTTAAAACCATTACAAAAAAAAAAAAAAAATTTATATATATATATAAATTTGTTCGTTTTATAATATATATATATTATTGGCTAAAAAAAATATTCTAATTTAATTTATTTTTTTTTTCTTTTGTCCGAATGTTTAAATTCTGATGTGTATTTTTTTTCTTTTCTTTTGTTCTTATTTTTCTCATTACTTTTAAGTCTATTTTCATGTTCATTAAATTCTTCTTCCTCTTTTTTTGATATACTGTCCTTGTTCTTTTCATCAATTTTTTTTTTATCGTTATCCTTTGTATATTTTTTTTTTTTATCTTTATCTATTTTTTCATTATCCTTATCATTTTTTTCATTATCTTTATCAATTTTTTCATTATCTTTATCTATTTTTTCATTATCTTTATCTATTTTTTCATTATTTTTATCAATTTTTTCATTATCATTATCTATTTTTTCATTATCATTATCTATTTTTTCATTATCATTATCTATTTTTTCATTATCTTTATCAATTTTTTCATTATCTTTATCTATTTTTTCATTATCATTATCTATTTTTTCATTATATTTTGTATCTATATTTTCAGCTCTTTCATCGATATCACTATTTTTTTTCAATTCTTCTTCTTTTTCTTTATATTCTTTTTCTTCTATATTCATATTCGTGCCTAATTGATTATTTACATTTTCATCGGTGATAATTTCCCATATATTTTCTGAAATTTTTTTTTTTAAAACATCAGGGAATAATTCCTTTATATATTTATATAACTTTTGTGGATATTTTAATCTCCAATTCTCAACTCTTTTTGTAATTTTATTCCACATATAACCTAAAAAAAATAAAAAAAAAAAAAAAAAAACATATATAGATATACATAGATATATGGATAGATAAAAATGTATAAATATGCATGTATATAATTATACCTCTATTTGGTTCTGCTTTTATGCATTTATTGATTATATCTTTTTGATTAATTTCATTCTGTTGATCAATTTCAAAAGCTAAAAAAGTTGCCCATCCATCTCCAAAATAAGGATTTAAAGTAATAACCCTGTAAAACCATTTTCTAGCTTTATGAATTTTAAAATTAAACCAAAATAATTTAGCTACAGTTAAAACTACATATGCATTATTACCACAATTATTAAATGCACTAACAGATTTACTATTTTGTAAGTTTTTATTTTCTAGTTCTATTGCTTTTGACCATAATATCCCTGAAGAAGGGCATTCTTTTAAAGCTTCAGATATAAATGGATTTATATTTTTATTATTACAACATAATTCTATTTCAATTAATTTTAGCCATAATAAATCATAATTTTCAATAACTTTAACAGATGCACTTCTTGTTGAATTTTTTTCCAAATCATTTTTATTATTTGATATATTACTATTAGAATTAGGATTTTTTATATCATCAAAATTTTTACTTAATTCTTCCTCAAAAGCTAAGTCACTAGTTTCAATTATTTCTTTATTTTTCAAAACATGATTATTATTATTTAAGGAATGCATATATTTTATTTTAATTTTTGCTTTTTCAACTAAAGCTCTAGCAGAAGTATAATTTTTTTTTTCAATTTGTAAATCAATAGCACAAATCCATAAATTAATTGATGATGGACAATATTTTAATCCTTGTTCATATATTTTTTGAGCATTTATATATGGATCTTCATTATATTCATCTATTTTGTGATCTACACATTTGTCTCTATTAATTTCTTCCTTTATATTTTTACTACTATTATTGGCATTAGTTACAATTTTATTCATATCATCCAAGCTATTTTCTTTATTAAATTTATCATATTCTAATTCAATTTGTCCCGCAATCATATATAATTTATCAAAATATTTGTGAATTTTTAACGCTTCATATACAAGATATTTTGCTTCTTTGTAATTTCTTAATAATCTCTCCAGTTGAACAGATTGCATCCATATTTTTGGTGTATTACATTGTACTCTTGATTTTTTTAATAAAAATCTTGCTCTATCAAATTCATTATTTTCTCTCTCTAATTTAATTGCTGCTAATGATATGACCTCTGTATTTTGATTATGCATAAATGATTCTGCTAAAATTTCTCTCGCTTTATCTATTTCATTATTTAACCATTTTTGTTTTGCTAACATTAACCATAAAACACTTGCGTGTGGGCAATTATGCACAGCTCTTTGTAAGACTTCATCTACACTTTCTTTTTTTCCATAATTCAATTCTAGATTAGCTAAGGCTAACCATAATGATTTTTTAGTTTTAAATATTTTTAGTGCTTCATTATATAAAATTCTAGCAGTATGAAATGATTTATTATTGATGCAATTTTGAGCATCTTGTTTATAAATACTTTTTTTATTTAAAGTTTCCACACCTATATTCATTGTGTTTCTTATAATACTTTCACATGTATGAGGAAAGTTCGATTTCTCACATTCTTCAGCAAATTTTATCCATTTATCTCTTTCAAAAATGACATTTTTTGAAGACAAATTTTCAATACATCTTTTAATAATAGTATCTACCATATTAATATTACCTTGCTTTTCTTCTAATTTAGATGCATTAATCCATATTTCTGCACTTGTAGGAATTTTCTTTCTTGCTTCATTTAAAACTTTTTGAGCTTCATTATAATTACAAAGTCTCGCTAAAGCAATCCACATTTCAATACATTGCGGGATACATTCTACTGCCCTTTTTAGAAGAATATATGCATTATTTTCATTTTCTAAAGATATAGCTTCTTTCCATAAACGTACTGAATTAGGTATACATTCGATGGCTTTTCGCAAAACTTTTCTTTTATCATCTATATTCTTTTCTTTTTTATATGCCTCTAACCACAATTTAACAGAAGTTGGTATATGTTTAATAGCTTTAGCTATAATTATTTTTGCTTCACTAATTTTATCTTCTAATCTGACTGCTTCTAACCATACATCCTCATTTTTTGAACATTCAATACATCCTTTCATAATGATTTCTTTCGCTTTATCTTTTCTTTGAGATAATTCTTCAACACGTGCTGCTGCAATCCATCCTGGTCCATGTTTAGGATTTGTGCTGATAACGGATTTTAATAATGATCTAGCTTTATTAATATCAGCCACATCTGCATCATTTATTAAACTCTTTGCATTTAAATTTGTTAAATAACCTTTAGGATCTATAACGGTTTGTCCTTCTACATTATCTATAAGTTCATCTAGTTTAACTGATAGTACAGTTCCTCTAGCTTCTCCTAAATCATTTAATGATAATTTATTCACATTATTTAATAGTGGAGTATTATATCCACTAACATTTGATGCATTTAAGGGAGTGTTATAACCAGATAAAGTAAAAGGAGTGTTTAAACCACTATATGCCATATTATTTTTTAGAGGATTCCTATTATACATAGGAGTTTCATATCCTAAAGCTGTAGAGCTTTTCATAAAAGGAGTTTGAAATCCTAATCCTATCGGAGTTTGAGCTCCTAATGGAGTACGTAAGCCTAATGGTGTTTGTAATCCCAATGGTGTTTGCAATCCTAATGGTGTTTTAAGTCCTAATCCAAGAGGAGTTTTAAGTCCACTAGAAGAAGAATTATTATAATTTAAATGCATGTTAGATTCGTTAATTCGACTCATTATCAAAGAATCTGGTGGTGGCAAATAATTTTTTGGTGCTTTTTTTTGTCTTTGTTTTGAAGAATATTGAAAAACACTTGGTATGGATTCCCATTCTTCAAGAGTTACATTCGCTAGATTTTTTTTTAGGTCACTAAATTGCTCTTGAATAGTTGGTTTTTGAGCTCTCATTTTTGAAATTTCTTCTTTTAATTTATTTTCTCTTCTACTTTTTCTTCTTATATCCATACGTGCATCTATATTTTCATAAATTTCATCTGCTTCTTTATCTTCTTCATCATATTCTGTATCTTTAAATAATGATTCGGAATAACCATGAAATTCGTCATAATTAAAATCAGAGTAATCGTTTTTATCTTTATCATCTGTTGTGTCATCTCTACTAACTCCTCCTGAAAATCCTGTCACTCCTCTCCCTTTTCCAGGAATATATCCAACTGGTGGTTTACCAAATGGTTCTATTTTTATAGGATTAAAATTATACATTTCATTTTTATTATTTTTTATATCATTTTTTAATGACATATAATTTACTGATTCATCTTTTTTTATATTTAATGGATCACTATTTAAAATCCCATTTCCTAAATAATCTTTATTTTTGTTATCATACATATCTTTTTTTTAAAAAAAAAAAAAAAATAAAAACAATAATTTCATAAGTAATTTTGATTAAGCTATTATTTCTATATTTTATTTTTATTTACTTATTTATTTATTTTCCTTAAAATATATACAAATATTCTTTGAAAAATATATTTTTATTAACTGTTTTATTTAAAACTTTGGTATATTTACAAAATTTATTTAGATTTTTTCAAATATTTACTTTTATATATACTGTTTATATTTTTTTAATAAATTTATTCCAAGATTCTATCTTCATATATAATTTATTTTTTTTCAGAATAACTGTTGAAATTTTTTCATTTGATTACTAATTTTTTCTTATAAAAATACTATTATAATTTTATTTTTTTTTTTTTGTATATTATACCATTTTAGTTTATATTTTATTCATTTTTTTTTTTTTTTTCTTCTTTTTCTTTTTTTGTTATTTATGCTAATTTAATTATTTTAAAATGTACAATAATTATGTATAATTTCATATAATATCAATAAACAACACTATACTAATTTATATCCTGTAATTATTTACTTTTTTTCTAATTAAATATCCTAACTCTAAAATTATTATATGCAAAATATTTTAATAAAATTATATGAAATCCTCAAATTTTAGCAAGCGTTATATGTTTCAAAATAAATATTCCCTATATATATTAAAATATAAAAAAAAAAAATAAAAGGAAATTTTTATAGGAATTATATTAATATACCTTTATATATGTTAATTAAGAATATTACTATATTTTTATTAAAAGAAGTGTATATTCTTTTAATAATTTGAAATAATGTAGAAGTATATATAATGATGGATTACAATTATTTAAATAATTCTTTGAAATTCCATTAAAATAATAAAAAAAAAAAACTAATAAATATATTAAATTATTTTTTAATTTTTTTTTTTTCTTTTTTATTTGTAGGTAAATTTACATATATTAATGTAATATTCTATTCTATAAATAATTAAAAAGCTAAAAAAAATTAGTGCTTTTAAAAATAAAATTATGCTTTTTTTTTTTTTTTTTTTTTTTTTTATATACTTTAAATAAGGTATTTTAATTGTTTTTAATTTTTTTTTATTAAAATGATTGAATTATTTTTATTTTTATAGTAAAATAATTGAATATGTTTTATTTTATTTTTGTTTTATTTTTATTTTTTTTTTTTTTTTGTGTTAAAATACTTAAGTTTTAATTTGTAATGTGCATAAAATATTTGAACTATTACTTTTTATATAGTTACAATTTTCTTTAAAAATATTAAGTGAAATATATTTTTAAAAACAAAATAATACAAAAACGTAATTTTTTTTTATTTTTATTATTATAAAAATTATAAATTTTTTCTTTCGTACCATACATAAAAAAATAATGAAAAGTCTGGAAATAACAAAAGTTAAATATTCATATATTAATAAAAAAAAAAAAAAAAATAAAATAAATTTTAAAAATAAAAAATGAAACAGAATAAAATAATTTTATTTTATCATATATTTTTTGTGTAATTATAAAATGATGTAATATTTTTACAAAAGTTAATATTATAGTATAATTAAAATAAATGCAAATTTTAATAAAATACTCATTACAATTACAACATATAATTTTATTAAAAATTAATAACATTATTGCATATTAGACGTTATTACAAATGTACATAAACATAAAGTTTACTATATTTCCTATTTTTTTTTTTTATATGTATGAATTTTTTTAAATAAATTTTAGTGAATTATTAAAAATATCAATATCTTTTTGTTTAATTTTTAAGAAATAATATTCTTGAGAACATATAAAAAACCTATAAATTATATTAGTAGGTTTGAAATTGTATGTTAATAAGATAAAACCACTTGAAAAAATTAAGAAACGTATTAACCTAGCTACAAGGGGATAAAAAAATATGTTGAGAACACATAATAATAATGTTAAAATAACTAATAAGTAACCAAATTTTCTTAAAATATAAAAAAATATTTGAGATGATTTAGTAATGCAAAATAAAATATAATGAATATATTTTATATTATTTATTATATCATCATCAATTACACTAGATATAAATGTTTTAATAATAGTTAAGTTATTTTCTTCATCTATATCTTCATCTGTGTAATTATTAAGACTAGCATTATCTGAATCATCTTCTTCATTTCCACTTCTATTATTATTATTATTATTATTATTATTATTATTATCATTTTTCATATTATTATTATTACCATTGTATAAAAATGATACTGAACTTTCTGAATTTGAGTTATCAGAATCAGTGCTACTTTCATCTTTTGAAAAAGAATTATTGCTTGTTTTATCGTCTTCTAAATTATTTTTTTTTAAACATTCCTTTTTATCTTTAACATTGCTATATAATTTTCTATCTGATTTATTCCAATAAGTAGATATGTTACATTTATTTTCCTTTTTCTTTTTTTCATCAAAAATAGAAAAATTTTTAGATTTTAATTTATCGCTTTCTTTAATAATAGAAACCAGAATGAAGAAAATTAAACTTAATGCTACTAAAAAAAAAGAGAAAAAAAATTTTGAAAAAATAAAAGAAAAGCAAAAAAAAACAACAAAAAATATTGAATAAAAAGGAGTTTTCCATGAAGCAATATTATAAATAATAGAAAAAAAAGGCATCCAAATAGTATCAATATTTAGTTTAATAGTCTTAATTTCTTCATATAATTGATTTACATTTAAATCTTTTTCTAATATTTCATTATTCTTATATATATAACTATAATTTAATGAAGTTATTGTATTCAATTGTAAAATTGAATTACTACAATTACTTTTGTTGACTAATTTTGCAAAAATGCGAATATTATAATCATTCATATCATTTTTTAAAATTGTTTTATTATTTATGTAGCTACTTTTTTCACTTGTATTGCTTTTTTTTTTTTTGTTAGACTCTTCACTTATTTGGGTTTTATAAATATAAGGATCGGTTAATATTGCAACTTTATCAATGTATTTAATAATTATATCATATTTTCTAGACAATTTTAAATCACAAACATTAATAAAAGCGCTTCCAATATATTCATCTTCTACTATTCCTTCAGTTTCATCCATGTCATATAATTGAATTTCAATTTTACTTTTAATATAATGAATTTGCAACTCTAATTTTTCATCCCATATATTTAATGAATTATCCAAAATTTTTGTTCTGTAAACCTCTACATCGTTTAGTAATATTTTTAAATATGGATGCATTAAATCATTATCTTTATTTGATCTGTAAGTACTTATTCTATTTAAATATCCATATAGTAATAATCTCAAAACTAAAAAACCTTTTGTTTTTATTGGATTGAATGAATCATGAGGGTTAATTAAACTTTGCCACCATTTATAAGTTTTTAAGTTCTCATTTTTTACATTTATCACATATAAACCATTTTCTAGTATTAAACTTTTTGAAAAAAGTGTTATTTTCTCATTATTTCTTGTATGTACCATTTCATTAAGTTTATTAAAATTTCCTTTTACTTTTAAGAAATTTTGAAGTGCATATTTTTTTAATATAATTTTAATTTTAATTTTTTTTTTTTTTTTAAGAAAATATATCAGTACTAGCTTTATGCTTTTTTTTGTAAAAAATAGATAAAAAAATAAATGTGCAACAAGTAATATATATTTCTTCTTGTATAATTATGTTTAACCTTGTAATGAAAGTTTTATAAATAACTTAAACTTTTTTATTTCTTATATTTTTTAATTTATTTTTTTTTAACTTTATTATTTTTTAATACGTGCATCTGCTAATTGTGTGTGAGTGTTTTTTATTCTATTCAAATTAAATTAAAAAGTTATAAGAAAAGAAAATAAGAAATGTAATTATTATATTCGTAAATTTTAATAGTTACATATATGAGGTCACATATTATAATAAGATATTATTTTAAAAAATATATAGAAAAAAAAAGCAAAAATATATAAAAATTCAATATATTTTATTTACATTTCATTTATTAGTCTTTATGTCATTATTTTGCTTTATTTTTTTTTTTTTTTTTTTTTTTTTTTTTTTTTTTTTTTTCTTTTACCTTAATCTTTTTTTTTAATTGTGAAAATAATGAAGCAATAATAATAAACTTAAAAAATAAGGAAATCAATAAGAATTTTTTGTCATTAGTACATCATTATAATTCTTTATAAAATAAAAAATTAAAAAAATTTTTTATTATTTGAACAATATTCAAATAAAAAAAAAAAAATAAAAAATAAACTTTTAAAATAGACCTTGAAGAAACTTATGAAAAATACTTTTAAGAATTAAAAATAAAAAAATTAAAAAGGCAAAAATTTTATCATACGATGAATATATCATAAATTATGTAATACATATTCAGCATCACAACACTTTATTTACATAAAATTATTTTAGGTAATATTTCTATGAATATTTTAATTAACAACATATGAAACATTAAAAAGTGGAGAGAATATAAAAAAAAAAAGAAGAAAAAAAATATTAATTATAAAAGTGAAATTACTTAAAAAGTATCTATATTTTTAATGAATATAATAAGTATATATTAAAACTGAAAAAAAAAGAAAAATAGTAATGTTTTCATATGAAAAATTTAGATTTTTATAGAAATACAACGTATCAGCAAAAATTATGTTAATATACTTTAAAAAAATAATACATTTTTTACTATTTATTTAAAATTAAAAAAAAAAATAAATAACCATAATAATTTCATTTGTCTTTATGGTAATTGAATTTTTTTTTATATTTCTTATTTTTTTTTTCCTCTTCTAAAATATCTCTGACATTTTCACTACATTCATTGATTTCAATTTTGTTTGTGTTAATGTCCCTTTCTTTTTTTTTAGTTTGATAAATTTCCCATTCTTGGATAACAAATCTTTTTAAATAAAGAAAATAAATTATTCCCAAAATACCAAAAGAAAATTTCTAAAATAAAAAGAAAATAATAATAAGAAAATTTTTAAAATGTAAATAAAATATTATATCATATTGATGATATGTATTTTTACTATAAATCAAAAAATAACATTTATTTTATGAATTATAATTATTTTTCTCTTTCTATTTTATATATAAAAATAAAAATAAAAATAAATAATTATATAAAAAAGGAGAATTCTATAATATTATGTAATAGGTATAAAATTAATAATTAAAAAAAAAAAAAAAAAAAAATTATTAGATAAAAATAAATATTGTTTTTTCTTAAATATTTTACAACTCCTTTTTCCCATAGCCCACTTTTCATTTTTATAGCATCTTTTGAATTGAAAATCTTTTTTTATGAATTAATAGTAGTATTTTTTATTTCAAAACACAAATAATTTTATTTCGTAATAATAGTTTACTTTTTTTGCACTCCATATGAAAAAAAAAATTTTCAAAATTTAATATTTTATAATACATTTATATTTTTTTTTTTTTTTTTTTTTTTTTTTTTTAAATTTATATTAAAAAAATTTTTTTAATTTAAATGTTTCAATTCCATTTGCTTAATAAAATTAAAAAAGAAATACAGTAAAATTTTTGTGTGTAAAATTATAAATTTCAAATAATAATAAAAAAAAAAAGAAAATAAAAATATGAAAATAAGTGTTAATATAAAAATAGAATAATATATATATATATATATATAATAAAAAAGAAAAAAAAAGGATGAAAAATAATATAATAAAATGATATAATAAAGAAACAATAAATTATTAAAATTATAAAAAAAAAAAAAAAAAAGGTTTTTAATGCTTTTCAGCAGCTTTTCTTCTCTGTATCATAACAATTTTTTGGATTTCTTCTCTTTTTGCTTTTCCTCTCTTATGTGTTCCTAATTTCTTTTTTGCATACTTTAAGCTTCTTTTAATTGAAGCTGATGTACCAATTTTTATTAATTCAATTAATCTTTTCTCATATGGGCTAAATCCAGTTATTTCTCTAACAACATCTTTTATGAATTCTTTTCTTTTAGATGGTTGCTTTTTTTTTTTATTTATTTTTAAATTCCTTTTTGTTACAATATGTCCACTATTAAAACCAACTAAAAAAGAAAATTTTCAATAAAAAATTATTTTCAATTATTAATATTTATATATATATATATATATATATAATTTCTGTAGTTTCTTATGAATATATAATATTATAACAAATAAATTACTCCTATTTTTTTATATGAAATTATATAATATGTTGCATTTTTCTCATATCTATTATATTTCTTTTTTCTTTGTATTTTTTTATTTTATATTTTTTTTATATATAATAACCTGCTATTCCTGTTGAAGGTTTTGTTGATGATTTTCTTCCCATTTTATAAAAATATAAATATAGTAAGAGTTTCTATGTTATATTTAAATATTTACAATTTTAAAATTATATATAACTATTTTTTAACAATGTTATTTTTCTTCTTTCTTAATTATTTTACTTTATTTTCTTTTTTTTTTTTTTTTTTTTTTTTTTTATAAAATTTTTTTT
>NW_021628265.1:424701-441729 GCF_900005855.1 Plasmodium gallinaceum | reverse complement strand
ATATTTACATATTCACCTATATATATATGATAAAAGTTATGAAAAAATAACTTTTTAATGTATCATAATATATTATGCATAAAAAATTAATTTATAATTGTATAATAAAAAAAAAAAAAAAAAAAAAAAAAAAAAACAGAAAAATATAACTTATTATTTTAATGAATAATAATACTTAAACGTTTATGTAAAACATAATTTCGAATGATACAAGATGTTCATATGTAATAAAATATTACTTTAATCTTAAGAATATATTTAAAAATTTCAGTAAGTATTCAATATTCATTTTTATATATTCCTGGTGGATTTATGCCATAAAAATTTCATCTCTTCTAAAAAGTATTTTTTTTTTAAGTATTTCTAATAATATTTATTAAAACAAAAATAAATTTTTACATTTACAAACATAACTAAATAATGTTGTTACATATAAATTATAAATGGCTTTTTCAACTATTTTAAATTTAACGTAAAAATGTTTTAGATTGTATGAACCAAAAAAATAAAAATATTACATTAAGAGATTAAACAACAATTTGAGTGATATTTAATTATAGTTGATAAAATGAAAAAATAAATTTTATTTGTTATTTGCATAAAATAAAAATAAAATAATGAATATATATGATACCATATAATACAATAATTTATAAATGAACGATAGATTCATAACAACCATACAATGATGTTGCTTGAAATGTTGGTTAAACACCGTATTTCCATTATTTTGTTTATTTTACTTTTTTTTTTTTTTGAAAAAATACAAGTAAAAAATTTTTCTTAAAAAAAAATAAAAATAAAATTAACCACTTTTATTGCTACTATTAAATTAATTTTTTTTAGCTAGTTAAAAAAAAAAAAAAAAAAAAAAAATTTTAAATATTCATAATTCAAAATGTAATAATAAAAAAAAAAATGATAAATAAAAATACTTAAAAAAAAAAATATATTTATTTTTAGAAAAATATTAAAAATAAAAATATTCATTCCTTTTATGTAATCATTTTTTTTTTTTTTAGTATATGTATTTTTATTTGATAATTTTTTTTTATATAGGAATACTTAAAATATTTTTTCTTTTATTACATAAATATATTTTTTTTTTTCGTTAATTGTTGTAACCTTTATCACATATATTTTTACAAGTGTTAAAAAAAAAAAAAATATATGGATATATTATTTCTGAAACATATATGTATTTTTATTTTTTTTTTTTAAATTATTATTTGTTTTTTCATTTATATTTTTTTTTTTTTTTTAAATATAACATTTTTAATGTAATTATACATTTTTAATTTAAAATTAATAAAATTATAAAACTTTTAAGTTAAAACATTTTTTATGAGTTACATTTTTGTTATTGTTTACTACTATTATTAATGTGATTCACAGCAAATGTAGATTAATTTTATGTATATTCTTATATTCTTATAAAAATTTTTGTTTATATGAGCCATATAAATATTTTTTATTAAATATTTGTTTTAATATATTAAAACATAATTTATAATTTTAATTATTTTAAATTAACTATATATATTAGAAGGTTTGTATGTATTTTTATATTTAATTTTTTTATAAATGACAAAAATAAAGATAAAAAAGAAAAATAAACATCTAAAAACATTTGAAGAAGATTTAAAAAATGATATAGTCACAAAAAATAAAATATTTAAAAAAAAGAAAAAAGAAAAGAGAAAAGAAAAAAAACCAAAAAAAAAAAAAAAAGATGACTTCAATAAAATTTTAAATTTAGCTAATGAACAAAATGAAGAACACTTAGATTATAATATAAGTGATATAGATGAAGAAAACATTCGAGAATCTGACAAATTTTTAGAGTTTGATGATGACATTTATGAAAATTCAGATGTAAGTTTAAATGAAATGAATAATAAATTAGATTTTCAGAAGGAAGATTATTTTAATGAAATAGATGAATCTAATGATATATTTGAAGAATTAGATATAAAAGTAAATAAGGAAATTTCTAATGAGATTGGAAGAAAAGAAAAAGAAGAATTAAAACAAGAGGAACAAGTAATAATATATTTAAAATAAAAATTAAAAAAAAAAAAAAAAATAGTTATAAACATTAAATTATTTTTTTTGTTACGAGCAATTTTAATATATATATATATATATATATATATATATATATATATATATATATAGTTTTTTTGTATTTTTTATTTATAAAATACAAAAAAAAAAATAAGAAAAAATTGCTTAAAACAAAATTTATACAAAGATCAGGGCATAATATGTTTAATTTTTGAACATCTTATGCAGTACAATTTTGTACACAAAATTAAAAATAATTTAGAAAATATAAAAAAATATATAATTTTTTTTTGTATTAATTTAGTGTCAAATTATAATATATGCATATATAATAATACAAAAGTTACTTTTTTTTTTTTTTTTTTTTTTTTTTTTTTTTTTTTTTTTTATTTTATTTTATTTTTTATTAATATACTTTATATTATTTTATTTTTTTCAAGAGAGATAAAATTGATCCATTAGTTGAAAAATGTTATAAAACAATTGGTGAAGAATTAGCAAATTATAAGAAAGGAAAGTTGCACAGAGCCTTCAAAATTTTAACAAAATCACCAAAATGGTTTGAGCTTTTGTTGTTAACAAAACCAAAGAAATGGACAACACAAGCCACTTTTGAAGCAACAAAACTATTTTCTTCAGGATTAAAAGAAGCAGATGTTTGCAAATTTTATGAGTTCATATTACTACCAATTATTTTAGAAAACATTGATCAAAACAAAAAATTAGATTCTTTTCTTTATAAAACTTTAATTAAAGCATTATATAAGTCTAATGCATGGTTTAAAGGAATTTTGTTTCCATTATTACAAAATGTAATGAAAAGAATATATATATATATATATTTATATTTGTAATATTAATTTTATTAATTTAAATAAAAATATTTATAAAAAAAAAGAAAATATTATAATAAAAGAACTATTTAATATGATGATTAGTATTGTCTGAAATAATAAAATAATGAAGACATTTAGTACTGCCCCAAACTGATAAATAGATAAATAATATAGATATATTATCTTTTATTAATATATAATTGTTTATATTTATTATTATTTATAAGTGATTTTTAATTTTTTTCATAATATTTTTTTTTTTTTCAATTTCTTTTTTTTTTAAATATAGGAATGTACAAAAAAGCAGATGATAATCATTGGAAGTGTAGTTCAAAAGATGAGTATATCAGTTAACTCTGTAATATGTGGACTAAATGAAATTTTTAAATTCCCATGGAATTCTACTATAGGATATTTTTTATGCATTTTTTTTAATAAAAAATATTCTTTTCCTAAACAAGTAATGACCAAAAAAAAAAAAAAAAAATAGAATATTCATTTTCTTAAATAATTGTTATATATTATATTTTTTATATTCTGTGTTTATTCATTTAAGAAAATATTATTCAAATAAAATTTATTTAATATCTATTTAATATTATATTATAATGACAATGATATTGTGTATATTTATATATTCCTTTTTAGTTTATTGAAGGTTGCGTTGAATATTTTATTAAATTTCAGAATTATCAAAATCATTTAACAATAGTTTGGCATAAAGCCTTATTAATGCTTATTCTTAATTATAAAGGTATGTAAATTTTTATTATATATTTAAATATATATACAAATAATTGAGAAAAAATAATTTTTTTATTTAAATGATGAAAGCATACGCTTGGCATCTGAAAAATTTATTTTGAAGATAAAGTGTTAAACCAGTTATCCCTATCTGATATAATAAAAAAATTTTTTTTTTCTCAATAATATTTTCTTTATTTTAAAAGAAAATTTAACATATATTATTTTTTAATATATTAATCTTATTTTAAATGATTTATTTTAATGAAAAAAAAAATAAATTTTAATATATTTTTTTTTTAACAGAATTATTGGATGAAAGTCATCTTGATAAAATAAAAGTTTTAATTCAGAAAAAAAATCATCATCAAATTTCAAGTGAAATATTAAAACATATGTATTCATCATCATCATTTATTAAAAGTAATATTCATATAAAAACATATATAGAGAGTTTTATGAAATAATTTATTATAGGAATATTGTGATATAAAAATTCTTATGATTTTTAAAAATTAAAAAAAATTTATATATTCTAACAATATTAACTTATAGGAAATTCTATTAATTTTTTTAATTGTTTACATATATATATATATATATACTTTTTTTTTTTTTTTATAGAAATTAAAGATTTAACAATAAACGATGAAGAAAATATTGTATAATATATGAAATTAGTATCAATTCCTTAAAACATTTTTAATTATTACATTTGGTGCTTTTTTTTTTTTTATGTTTCATTCTAATTTATATTTATTGATTGAGCAAGAATATAGTTAGAAATTTATATATAACAGTGTGTATATTTGAATTATTTTTCTAAAGCAATAATAAGAAAAATATGTACATAGAAATGTTATTTTGAATAATCTTAATATGGAGAGGAATATGTAAACAAATGATAATGGAATTATTATTTTAAAGGTATTATAAAAAAAATAATAAAGTTAACAATAAAAAAAGAAATTATGAAAATATATATTAAGAATAGTATAAAAAAAAAAAAAATATTAAAAATGATGAAAATAATCAGTTCTGCTTCTGAACTAATGATTGATGACAACTTTTTAAACTGATTTAATATTTTTTAATTATTATGATACTATTTTTATATTTATATATTTCCTTGTTAATTTTTTATATTTTTATTTTTTTTTATAATTCAACATATTTAATAAATAATTATCCATTTAAAGTACTTAATTTTTTTTATTTTTTAAAATAATTAAAATTATGAAAATTGAATAGAAATTCTCAAACGTATTAATGAATTTGCAAATTTGTATTTTTTTTTTTTTTTGTTTTTTTTTTATATTAACAATTCATAATTTATAAAAAATTTATATATATATATATATTTTTTTATTAACATAAAATATAAAAATGAAATACATTTTATTTTTTTTTTTGTTTATATACTGACGTTTTATTTATGAAGAAAAATATATGATATTGATTTTAAGACAAATTTTTTTTTTTTTTCTTTAGATGCATTTGAGGAAAGCAAATTGAATGGTTTACTTGAATTTTGAAGAGCTTTATTTAATAAATAATAATATATTTTAATGAATAATTTTTAATTTAAATGATAGTTTTTTATTAAAAAAAAAAAAAAAATAATAAATAGGTTTATATAAATGTATATATAAATAAATAATTCCTTTTTTCTTAATATACAGTAAAAATATATCTTTTTTAATGTTATATATATGATGAGAGTCTTTTTTTTTTTTTTTTAAACTTTAATAATTTAATATTTTTTTATACATTTTAATTAGCAATATTTACTACTATTTTTTTTTTTTTTTTTTTTTTTTTTTTTTTTTTTTTTTNNNNTTAATATACAGTAAAAATATATCTTTTTTAATGTTATATATATGATGAGAGTCTTTTTTTTTTTTTTTTAAACTTTAATAATTTAATATTTTTTTATACATTTTAATTAGCAATATTTACTACTATTTTTTTTTTTTTTTTTTTTTTTTTTTTTTGTCTGTTTTATTGAATCTCTTTTAATTTTAATTAAATTTAATTTAAAAACATAATTCTAAAGAAAAATGATAGAAACAAAATTTATTGATACTGATGCGAAAAGGTTATATAATGTTATTGAAATATTTGAGAAGAAAATGATTAGTTTATCATTAATAAATGAAGAGGTTTATATTAAAAAAAAATATATATGTATATAAAAAAAAATGTAAATGACACTAAAAGAAATGTTCATATGTCTTTAATGAAGCACAAGAGGCATTTAGTTTTTAGAATAAAAAAATTCATTATTAAAATGTATATGAATAAAGTAATAATTATAAATGTATATATCTTGAAAATAACTTTTGAAATAATAGGTGTTAGAAAAATTAAACGATAAAGAAATGAAAACTATGCCTGAAGAGTTTCTTATATATTTTAAAGATATAATAAAATTAAATAAATTATATGAACATATTCGAATAGAAAGAATAGAAGAGGAAACAGAAAAAACAAATGATAATGAAAATTTTCCTTTTTATATAGAACATCAGGAATTAGTAGAAAAAATAAAAAAATATTGCTTTGTATTATGCAAAATATTAAAAGAAAATAATAATCTATTTGAAATTTTAAATTTATCGAATGATAAAGATAATCATGATTTTTTTAAATTTTTACACATCATTAATGATTTAAAAGTTACTTAAAAAAAAAAAAAAAAGAAAAAATAGTTTTTTGACAAAATAATATAATTTTAATTATTACTTTTTTTTTTTTTTTTTTTTATTGTAGGATATTTTTTTTATTAGGTTTCAAACAACGGCAGAAGAAAAACTAAAAAGGATTCATAGCCTAGAAGAATTAAAAGAAGAAGAAAAAAAAATACAAGATGAAGAAAAGAAATTAAATGAAGAGCTAGAGAGAATTCGAAAAGAAAGTCAAAACGAAATAAAAGAATTAGAAGATATTTTGTTAAACAAAGAAAAAGAACTAGATTATTTAAAAAAAAGCTCTGAAGAAAATATAAAAAAGTTATTAAGTATGATACCTACAAATGACTCCTCAGATAACTTGGAAAATATTAATATTTTATTTGAAAAAACAAAAAATATATATGAAAATCAAATAAAAACATATCAAGATCAAGAGGTAGGTTTAGTTAAAAAGAATAAATTATTAGAACTAGACATAAAAAATTATATAGACTCTATAGATGAAGAAATAAAAATTATGGACAATGGTAATAAATATACATAAGTATATAACAATATATATATAAAAAAAAAATAATATAATTTTTGTTATTATTATTTATGATTATTAAACAGAAATAGAAAAATTGAGTAATGAATTAAAAAAAAATAGAATAATTGAAAACGATTTGGATACTATATTAATGAGAAAGAAGAGGGAAGATGAAGAAAATAAGTTTTTAAAAGAATTAACTGAAAAAAGAAATAGAATAATTCAAAGAGAAGAAAATATAAATAATGAAGCAGCAATTATTATTCAATCATATATAAGAGCAATAAAACAAAGAAACTTATTTAGCGATTATCAAAAAAAAAAGAGAAAAAAGAAAAAATAAAAACTAGTTAATAAAATAAAAATCAAAATAATAGAATAAGATTTCCTAAATAAAATAAATTGGTACTTTTAAAAATTAATTATTATTTAAAAAAAAAAAAAAAAAAGAATATATATATATATATTTATGTATTCCGGAGAATATTAAAAAAAAAATAAAATATCATTTCAACAGAGGTAGAATGTTTATAATAAGACAAATATTTGAACATATTTTTTTTTTTTTTTGGAGTAAATTATTGGTACAATAAAAAAATTATATTTAAATTGATATCTATAAAGTTAATGTTGAATATAATATGTGGATAGTTATGTTTCTATATTTTTTATTTTTTGCTTATAGTTCATATTAATAGAACTAATAAAATACTAATTAAATATATAAATAAAAAATTTTGTTTTTTTTATTTTTTTAATTTATTTAAAACATTCTTATTTTTTAAAGATATTATAAATTCTTTATATATATAATATTATTAAAAAAAAAAAATTTAAATAATTTTAACTGATTAATATTAACAGGGGAAAATACTCTGTTGTCTTTTTCTATTTATTAATATAATAGTTAGCAAAAATCATTATAAAAAAAAAAAAAAAAAAAAAAAAAATAGTGTGCATATTCTATATGTCAATATTTGAAATTAATGGAAAATTTTAGTTTTTATAGTTTTGATGAAAAAAAAAAAAAAAATACATATTTATTTCTTATTTATATTGGTTTAAAATTTAGTTTTTTTTTTTTTTTAATTTCTGTTTGTTTTATTTTAAAATTTTTATATATGTAGCCTTATGTATTTTATAATTTTTAATTGTTAAATTAACATTTTTTTTTTAAATCATATATTAATTCGATAATTCTTTTTTGTTCTTTTTTTTTTTTTTTTTTTATCTTTTTTTTTCATTTTTTGTTAATATAGTAAAAAAAAAAAAAAAAAAAAAAGTTGTAAAAATGAATGATATAGACATTGAAGAATATAATAGTAACATCATTCAAGAGTTAAATGCAGCTGAGGAGGAAGGAGAATGTTCATTATCAATATTTTTACATGATTTAATAGAAATAGATATTGAATCTAATTTTACTTTTAATTATAAAGTTATAGATAGAATTATAGATATATGTATTAATTCTCTAAATAGTCATATGACTTTATTAGCTCATGAATGTATGTATTTTGTTCGATATTGTATTAATAAATGCATTAACATTAAAGATGAAATAAACGAGAATTTCTTTAAAAATTTAAATATTATAATAGATATATGCTTAAATGAAAACAAATTTTCAGATGATAGCTTTTTATTATTTGAAAGAACATTTTTCTTTTTTGTCTTAGATTTAAATAACGTTACAAATTTAATAGAAATATGGAATCGTTATAATGTAGAACTAAGTAATTTTTATAAATCCTTATTACATATTATATCATTTCATTTATCCTTATTAAATGAAATTTTAAATAATTTAAAAACAGAAGAAATTGATATTAATTACATTCAGAAAGGTTATTCTCGTATTAAAATAATAGAAATAGCTTTTGATTTATTATTGAATATTTTTCAAAATACAGAAGAGATACAAAATATTAATAATTTTGAAAATTATATAAATATTATTATAAAAGAATACGAAAATGTACCTGACATAGAAATAAAAAAAAAAATTCTTTCTTTACTTAAAATTATACATAAATACACTACTGAAAAAAAAATTGACAATTTTACCTTTCGTAGTCAGGTAAATAATTTAATAAGTAAAAAAATAAATTATTATTTGACTTTAACAAAAGAAAAAGATATAAATATAGATTATTTAAAAGATAATTCATATATATATATAAATAATAGTATTATTTTTGTTAAAACATTTAATCATAATCATGAGGAAAAGGAAGTGTTGGACAAAATAATTTTAACTCCAAATGGCTATAAAGGTAGTTTATTAATGAATATATTTTATGCATATTTTTATAATACCAAGAATAAATTACTTATGGTGCTATCATATGACAGAATGAAAATAAAAGACGAGGAAAATTCAAAAATAATTACTTTCTACTTTAAAAAAAATGATGCTATAGGTTAGATATTAATTCAATAAATATGTTAATAATTATATACATATATTTATATATATATATATATATATATATATATATATATATATATATATATATATATATATATATTTTTTTTTTTTTTTTTTTTTTTTTTTGTAGGAGTTCTCTCTAATAAATTAAGAAAAAATTTTGAAGATCGACTTCTTGATAATGTGGAAATATCTATAAGTTTTAGTGCAGAATCGATAAAAAAAAAAGTAAATAGTTTAATAAATAATGTAATAGAAATTGAAAATATTAGTGATGATAATGATGAGAAAAAAGAAGAAGGGGAAGGTATTTATTTAAAAGACAATTTATATTTAAGTAAATTAAAAAATGATATAAACAATGACCCAAATAAGTTAATAAAAAATAACGACAATAGTAAAGAAAAAGTTGAAAGAAGGAAAGTTAGTTTTGCAACAACAAAAGAAATTTGTTTATTAAATGATAATATTTCAGTTAAAACTAAAACTGTATTATTAGATGATTCATTAAACAACATAGAATGCAATAATAATGATATAACAAATCATGATAAAAGTTTGGAGATTAAAAACTTAGTCAACAATGATATATTGGATTCATTATTTAATAATTCAATGAACTTAAATGAAAATATTTCATTAAAAAAAGGAAATGAGGTCAAAACAAATGAAGGTAATCCTAAAATTAGTTATGCAACTACTAAGGATCTAATAAAAGAAAGCGATATATATGATGATGATAGTATGGGTAGTAATCAGTTTTATGAATGTTCATTAAATGAATCATCTACAATGAATGTATGCAATTTAAGTAAAACTTTTAATGAAAATATGTGTGCATTTAATAATGAAATGGCTTTAAATAATCATGAAAATGTATTGACAGTCAATTTATTTGAAGAAAAAAATAACCAAAATACTAAATTAAATAATTATAGTCAAAATCAGAATATAATAAATAATGTAATAAATGATAATTCTCCTAAAATGCAAAATTCAAATAACAAAAATATAAAAATGGATATTCAGGTAGTACGAAATAGTTCAGTTCAAAACAAAACATACCATAATCATAGCGAAAAAAATGAGGAAAATTATATAAATGAATGTGAAAGAAATGAAAATAAAGAAAAAAAAGTTGATAGCTATGAAAAAAAAGATGTTAATAAAAATATTGATAAAAAGAATATGCATAATAAAGAAGCTTCTGAAATAATTCAATCAAAGAAAGATAATATAAACTCTAAGTGTGATTTAGATAAAAACATAAATAAAACAAAGAATATATTAAAAAATTTTGGTAGTGGAGATAATCAAAAAAACTTGTTTCATGATAATACTGTGGAAAATTTGAAATTTGATACAGAAAATGAAGGAAACACTTCAAATTACTCACAAAACATTTATTTAAATAAGAATGACAACATTATCAAATCTCCCATTGAAATAGTTAAAGAATTACTTAACTATGATGAAAAACAAAAAAGCATTGATGAATGCATACAAAGCTTAAAAAAATATGATGAATGTAATAAAATGAGGATATCAAATGATACTAAAAATGATAATATTCTAATTAGTAAAATAGATAATATATGCAAAGAGAAAAAAGAAAATTTAGGGAATATATCATGTCATGGAAGTAAAATGTATTCTAAAAAAACATATAAAGAAGAGAAACAAAATGAATTAAAAATAAAGAACATTTTAGGTGAAAAAGAATTATCTGAAAATGTGAATACATATAAAAACGATAAAATAGAAAATGTGAAAACGTTTGATGATATACAAAAAAATAATAGAAATGCAACAAAAGAATATTCAGAAATTGTAAGTATATTAGGAAATGATGAGCCAAGTAATGAAATTATTTTAAATAATGAAGTACAAAAAGAACATAAATTAAAAGAATCACATATAGAACAAAATTACTTAAGTAGCAAAAATAAAAAAAGAATAAGCACAAATACATTTAATAATAGCAATGATTACTATCTGAAAAATAACATTGATTCACCTTATCCTATAAAAAAGGTAAAATTCAATAATTATGATTCTGCCTTTTTAGATATATTAAAAAAGGAAGATAATTTAGAAAATTTATCAGCTAAATATTTAATAAAGGCTTATACATTAATTCAATATAATAAAAGATATATAAAAATACAAATCATAGATTATTTTAGATATATAAGGAAAGAAATTTTACAATCGTACGAACAAATAAATATGAAATACAGCAATTTATTAAAAGAATTGCAATTAGAATATGAAATGAGATTTCAAAATGTTATATCAAAATATTCGAATCGTTTAATTACAAAGAAAAAAAATATTAATATGAATGTACCAAAACCAATTGATTTAAATTTAATTAAAGAAAAATTTGATTCTCTCTTTGATACTTTTAACATAGTTCAAAGAACTATGAAAGATAAAATCTCAAATTCTAAAATTTTAATGAAATACAAACAAAGTGATATATATACACCTTCATTTTCATTAGGCACAATTATATCAAAACATTCTACATAATTACAATATGTTTATAAATATATTCATAAAATGTTTTCCCGATTTTCATATTATTTTTTTTTTTTAATTTTTGTCTATAATTTTTTTTTTTTTTTTTTTTTTTTTTTTTGATTAATAATTGTTTTTATGGCCCAATTTCTTTTTTTTCATTTTTTTTTTTTTTTTCATCTTTTGTTGTTTAAATAAAAATGTGTTTACAAACACACAGTAGTTTCTAAAACAATTTTACAAGTTTTATAAAAAAAAAAAAAAAATGATTAGGAATTATTTTTATTTATTATACTTTTTTTTTTTTTTTTTTTTTTTTTTTTTAAATTAAGTGTTAAATGATACTGAATAATTATAAGTTTAAGATATAATAAAGTCAGTAAAAATAATAATATTTTAATTAAATGAATGGACATAAAAATATTGGAAGATTTAAACATCCTAATTTATTTTAATTTATAATATAAGAAAATGCAAAACCTAAAGTAATTTTTACATAAAGTTTCATTTAAAATTTTTTTTTTATTAAATTAAAGATTATTAACAAAAAAAAAGATGAAGGAAAAAAAAAAAAAAGATATATAACATCAATAAACAACCCCTTTAAACTCTATGAGATTTAATTTTTTTTTTTTTTACAACCTTTATAAAAAAAAAAAAAAAAAAAAATATGCATTTGTGAAATTTTATTTTCATTATAAAAAATTTTTTTTTATATATATTTATTTATAAAATCTAAAATTATTTAAAAACAAAAATCCTTTTTAATTTTTTTTTTTTTTAAGAAGTTTAATTAAATATTTTTATGAATTAAATATGAAGATTTAAAATACTTGTTTCTAAAATTTCCATTACATATAAAAATACATATAAATATTTTAACGAATAAAATATTTCTTTAAATAATTCTTAAAATGATGAATAACTTATTAGCGATGGGCGGACTGAAAAAAGTCGAAGCTTTTATTTGTAGAAAATCGCATGAACTGATAAGAATTATATTTTCTTTTTTACATTTTTAGGAAAAAAAAAAAAAATGACATTTTAATTCTTTACAAAAAATTTACATATGTTTTATTTATTAAAGAAAAAAAAAAAAAAAAACTCAAAAAAGTATTTTTTATTATAAAAAAAATAAAAATTATGAAGATAATAAAATGATATAAAGAAGGAATATTTATCTTTTAGCCATAAATAAATAGTGATATGATTAATTAAAAATAAAGAAATTATGCATACACAATTATATTATTTGAAATGTTAATATATATTTTTTCATATTTATATATTTTTTTTTTTTTATTTATATTTTCTTTTTACTTATTCTTCAATAAAAAAAATATTTTTGTTACTTTTAAAAGTGTTATTAGCATCAGCATTTTCAATAATATGTAAAGAAATGATGGGTGTAAATAATTTTATTTTATTTATGATATCACAGATATAGGAATATTTATTAATAAAGTAAAATTTATCATCAGGAAATTCTAAATAACAAAAAAGTAATTCATTTTCTTTATTTTTTTTTATAATATCAAAATAATCTATTATGCGTGTATTTTCAGCGAAATCTAATATGGTATCAATAAAGTTTGTTTCAAAATATATTAAAAATACTGTAAAATGTATATACCTATTTTCATCTAGATATAGTACTGGTGTAATATTATCATTATTATAAATGTTTTCTAATATAGTAATGTCTCTTTTTCGTAATATATTTTCAATTTTATTCATTTCATTTTTTTGTTTCTCTATAATAATTTTTTTTTCATCTTCCTTTATTTTCTTTCTATGTAAAAAATTTTCATATTTTTCTAAAATTTGGTTTTTCAATTTTTCATAATCATTTATATTTATTAAGCTTCTTATGTTTTCATCTTTTATTAGATCGTCAAATATTTTAATATATTTATATGCATCATTATATAATTCCATATGATATGAACATAATGCACAAAAATATAAACATTTATATTTTTTATTATTATATGAAAGCGCTTTTTTACAATCGTCTAAGCACTTTACATATCTTTTTTTTTTATAATGGATTATTGATTTATTACAATATATATCTGATAATAAATTTATAGCTTCATTTTTATTTGTATTATTACTTACGTTAGTCGTGATAAAATTATTTTCGCACTCTTCTTTCAATTTTTTCTCATTCATTGTGTTGCTATCTTTATCTAATATGCAACCGTTGTTGCAGTTGTTTTCATTTATTAATTTTATTTGTTCATCATTATTATATTTTTTATTAGTCACATGATTAAGATTATTTTGTTTTTTTAATTTATCATTATTAATTGAATTAATATAACTGTTTAAAATATCTATACCCTTATTATAACTAATAATAGCATCTTCATAATATTTAACTCCATCTTTAAAATAATCATTTCCTACTTCTTTATAGTTTTTAGCTAAACTTATAGGATTTTCATCAGATATCATTAAATTATATAATGCCTCTAGATCTTCATTCTCTTCAATATTTTTCGGAAGCTCACTCATAAATAATGGGTGATCAACATTTTTATATTTTTCAGATAATTTCTTTATATAATCTTCATCAATATTAAAATCTTCTTCCATATTTATTCTCTCTCTGTCTCTCCCTCTATATATATAACTATATATAATTCCTTTATATTATTATAAATATATATATCATTTTTCTATTTAAAGAAATAATTCTGTTCAAATTAAGATCCGAGTTTAAGATTAAAAAAAAAAAAAAAAAAAGAAAAAAGAAATTTATATATATATATTTTTTTTCATTTATAATAAATTTGAAATTAAAATTATTTTTTTTATGGTAATTTTTTATTTTTTAAAGGAATATTATTTTAATTACAATAAATTAGTTATTTCACTTTTTTTTTTTTTTTTTTTTTTTTTTTTTTANAAAACCAAAAAAAAAAAAAAAAAAATATAGAACTTTAATTTTAAAGATATTATTTAGTATTTTTTACTAATTTACATATATATACATCTGACTTAAAACATATAAAATATAGAATAAAAATATTTCAGAATATACAATGTAACTTATTATATATTAGTAATATTAATTTACTGAAATAATTTTAATAAAAGATAAAACCATTAAGTAAAATACATAATTAATTTAAAAAAAACATAAAACTGTTAAAACACAAAAAAAAAAAAAAAAAAAAAAAAAAAATTATATGAGATAAAAATTGAAATATTAAAAAACTTATAAACTTTTTAATTCTTAAAAAAAGATTATTTAATAAAATTAAATTTTTATTTTTTGAACACAGCTTTCATATTTCCTCAAGTATCTATAACATCTCGTATATGAGTTAATAAAATCAGAAGTAGATTCATTCATATTTTTAAGGCAGTCATATATTTTATTTTCATTATATAAGCATTCATTGTTTGTTTGAGGAATTTTTAAATTATCTTTGTTAATATTATTTAATTTATCTTTATGCATACTTATATATTTTTCACTTTCTATAATTAAATCATCTATTACCATTTTCCTTAGTTTATCATATTCTTCACCTATAAAATAAATAATAGAACAATAATTTTTTATTTATAAATAAAATAATATAAAAATATTTTGTCTTTTTTCATAAGCAGAGTATAAAGATATAAAGTATTTATATAAAATTAAATATGTTTTCCTAAATATATATTTATAAATATGAAGAGAATTTTTCTTTTATTTTTATTCGAATTATTTTATCATTAAATGTTCTTATAAATTAATATATATATATTATCTTGAAATTTCAGTTTGCATAAATTTACCCTTATAATTTAATGGGTCTTCTGATTTAGTTGATTTTACACTTCCATTTATTTTTGTTGGTATATTATTTTTATGTAGGTTGTCATCTTTTTCTATATTATTTAATTTTTTTTCAAAAATAGTATTATCCTTTTTTTGAAAGTTATGCAAAAAGTTATCATCTAATAAAATTAAATTTCTTTTTTGATTTTCTTCATCTTTTGACGTTGTATTTCCCATTTTTACTTTCTATTCAGTATAGACTTTTTTTATTATTTGAAAAATGTGTTTATTTTTACATGTATATATATATATATATATATGTGAGAAGAGATTAAAAATAATAAAAAAAAAATTTTTTCAAAATATTTACATATTATAAAAAAAAAAAAAAAAAAAAATATATGCTCTTTATTAAAATTTTTTTTTTATTTCACAAAAAAAAAAAATATATTTTTGTAATACATATACCTACAAAAAAAAAAAAAAAAAAAAAATCTTAATTTTGATATTACTCATTAAAATATAAGTAACATAATTTATAATATAATTAAATGAATTATTTTGTTAAAAGAATTAGTTTAAATATAATTAACAATATTTTTGTTAATTATATATAAAATTATTAAAACTTTTGAGATATTAACAATTTCACTATTTCAAAATATTCTTATTGTATTTTTGAGTAATCTGTTTAATATTAATTTTTTCATTACTTAATACTAAAAATTTAGATGTAATAATTTCTGTTTCTCCTATTTCTCTACTAAAAATTTTTTTAAACATAATATCATTTTTATCATTTAAACTTTTCAATTTTTATTCAGTAAAATTAGAATTTCATCAAAATAAAATAATAACACTTCAACGAAATAATATACATAATTATTGAATATTCAGAATTTAAATAACTATTTTATTTTTTATTATAAATTTTCATTTTCTAAAATTCTTAAATATATAAATATAAATTATACATTGTATTAATAACAATAAAAACAATCTCTAGTCAAAGTGAATATTATTAATTTTATTTTATATTTATTTCATTTCCTACAAGAAAATAATAAATGTAGAATAATTAAAAATGTTAAAAAATATTAATTTTTCATTGCACATCTCAATTTAAAATAAAAAAGAATATTTTATTTTACTTAAGAAAAAATAATAAAAAAAGAAATAGAAATGCTTAAAATATATTATACTTTTTTTATATTTTATTTTATTTTTTTTTTTTTTTGTTATTTTTAATTAATATTACGAAATAATAGAAATTAAATAATTCAAAATACATAAAATATTGATGCTTTTTTTATATAATTAAAATAAATTGAATTTAGAATAATAAAATTAATAATTAACTAGGTATGTAATGAAATATTTTTTTATAAAGAAAAAAAAAAAAAAAAAAAAAAAAAAAAAAAAAA
>NW_021628265.1:421302-423701 GCF_900005855.1 Plasmodium gallinaceum | reverse complement strand
CAACAAATATGAATGATATTTAAAAAATTTAATCTATTGATACAAAGAAAAAAAAATTATATAAAAAAATATTAAAATAAAAAGATAAAAAATTAAATTTAGAAATGATTAAGCTAATATAAAAAAAAAAAAGAAAAAAAAAAAAAAAGCATGTTTATTTTTGTACATATATAAATGTATATATATATATATATACATATATATATATATATATTTTGCAAATAATATTTAAAAATAATAGAAAATAATTGGTTATATATATGAAAAAAAAAAGAGAATATTTAAATATAGCAGACCAAATAATGAATGTTACCAATGTAAAAAGAAGGAAGAAAATAAAAATTTTTCATTCAATTCTTTTGTTAATATTATCATTTTTTTTATCCTTTGCAAAAGGAATGGATTACTATAAAAGATTGGGAGTAAAAAGAAATGCAACAAAAGAAGATATTTCAAAAGCATATCGACAGCTAGCCAAAGAATATCACCCTGATGTAGCCCCAGATAAAGAAAAAGACTTTATTGAAATAGCCAACGCTTATGAAACCCTATCTGATCCAGAAAAAAGAAAATTATATGATATGTACGGTGAGGATTATGCACAAAGTGCACAATCAGAAGGCAGAGGTCATCCACATGGATTTCAATTTGATCAAGATGTTGTTAATGAAATTTTTAAGCAGTTTGCTGGTGGAAGGGCAGGTGGTGGTGGTCGTGCTGGTAATTTTCATTTTAAGTTTACTTCTGGTGGGTCAACCTTTAGTAATTTTCAAGAAGAATATGAAGATATATATAAAAACGAAGTATTAAAAATAAATTCTAGGAATTTTGAATCAGTTATTAATGATATAACATTTTCATTAGTTATTAATTTTTATTCTCCTTCATGTTCTCATTGTGTTTCGTTCAAAAAAAAATACTTAAAATTATCTAAGAAATTTGATGGTTTCGTTACCTTTGGTGTTGTAAATTGTCAAGAAGAACAAAACTTATGCAGAAAATATCATGTTAAATCTTTGCCTCATCTTATATTAATGAAATCAAATAAAACCTATGAAACGTTTTATGGTAATAGAACAGATGAGAATATTACATCCTTTATAAATAAAAATATACCATATTCCTATGTAGAAATTTCTAATAAAAAAAAATTAGATAATTTTCTTATGCAAAATGTTGATAAACCAAAAGTAATATTTTTTGTTTCTCATAGTAATAATATAACAATGCTAAAAGTATTATCAAAAGAGTTTGAAAAAAGAGTTAACATGGCTATTATATATAATACTAATTATAAAATTATGAAGCTTTTTAAAAAAAATATTAAAACTCCTGCTATTTTGGTTGTTGAAGATATAGATAACTTATCAGGAGATTTGACGCAATTGAAAAGTTTTGATTTTAATATCTTATCATTAAAACTAAGCCATATTGTTGCTCAAAATAGATTGCAAAATAATTTATATGGTCATATTACAAGCTACCAAGAATTAACAAAAAAAAAATATGAAGCAGGACAATGTCGTGAAAAGGATTCTCAAATATGTTTTTTTATATTAAAACTTTTAAAAAAAAATTATGAAAAATTTGATGATGATATAAAGAAGGTAGCAAGTAAATTTTCCAGTGATCCATTAAAAATTTTATATATAAATGTTTATGAGAATCCATATATATTAGAATCATTTGGATTACAAAATAAATGCACGTATTCTAATTGCTTAATTTTAGTAGCATTTAGACCTAAAAGACAAAGATTTCGTATTTATGATGGAGAAGTAAATGTGGATAATGTTCATAATTTTGTTGAAAATGTTGTAAGTGGTGGGATAGCTATTAATCAGAATTTAACAAAAAGTTTAAAATTTGTAGATAATACAAAATATGAGGATGAATTATAAGAAATAAAGAGAGAAAAAAGAAAATAATACAATTTTTAATAAAAATATATATATACATTAATAGAATATACTAAAAAATTTTTATTCTTTAAATAGGCCATTTAAGAGAATATTTTTTTTTTTTTTTTTTGTTATATGAATTCAACATATTATGAAATATGACTTGAAAAATCTGTATTTTAAAATAATTGTTCATTTTGTATAATGAATATACAATTTTAATATTATCATTTTTAAGTAGAAGTATTAATAAAAGTATATGCTTATATATATAAAGAACATCTATTATTTCATATTATACCAAGACAATTTTGAAATTCTACCATTTATGATACATAAGTCATTACAGTAATAGTGTTAAATATATTTAATACTGATATATTAATAAAATAATAGTGAACATTTAGTGTTTTTGAAAGTTATGTGTAGTTAATATCATTATCATTCTTTTTATTATGTTTATTACTATCATTATTTTTTTTTTTTTTTTTTTTTTTT
>NW_021628265.1:415286-420302 GCF_900005855.1 Plasmodium gallinaceum | reverse complement strand
TTTTTAAAAAAAAAAAAAAAAAAAAAAAAAAAAAAAAAAACTATAAATTTAACAAGCATTAAGTATTTATATTTTTTATGATAATAAGACATATAATTTATTTACCCAAGTAAAATAATACTAAAATAATATATTTATTTAAAAAGTTTCTTACAAAATATACATAAAAATAAAATGCTTAAAATTTATGATAAAGTTTTCTTTATTTCATTAATGTATCACTTCTATATACACTTACAATTTTTTTTTTTTATTATTAAAATATGTATTCGAATTAATTTTACTAATTAAATATATTAATTTTCTTTTCTCATTTATTAAAATATGTATTAAATCTAATTTTTTTTTTTTTTTTTTTTTGTTAAATGAATATAGGATATTTCTTATATAATACATATATACATAGTTCTGTCTTTTTTACATTGGCTTAAATGTCAATTAATAAATAATATTGTATATAGTAATATAATCTTGTTATAATATTATTGCTCTCTTTTTTTTATTACTATATATTTTTTTTTTTATTTTTTATAGGTAAAAAAAAAAAAAAAAAAACATATAGGGATGCTTAACTCTAAAAAAATTATTTATGTAATTCTTATTTTATTTTATTTTATTTTATTTTTTTTTTTTTTTTTTTTTNNTTTTTTTTTTTTTTTTTTGTTAACGTTTGTTCTAATTGTTAAGAAAATTATGTTTTTGTTAAACTAATTAAATAAAATTAAATTCCTGATATTATTTTTAAAGTATATCGTTAAAGAATTGTATAATCATAAATTGTAAGATAAAAAAAAGGTATTCTTAAGTAATCACATTTTTGTTACAATATTTATGTAAAATACAAGGTATTTTTTTTTTTTTTTTAAATTATAAAGATTAATAAAGTATTAATCTTTTACTATCTAAACATTTTAATTAATTAACATTTAGTATTAGTGTAAAAAAAAAAAAAAAAATAATATTTTAAAATATTAAAACTACATAAAAAAGAAAAGAAGATATTTTTTCATTTTTCTTTTTTCTTTCTTTTTCTTTTTTCTTTCTTTTTCTTTTTTCTAAATGAAAAAAATAGGTTTTTTCTTTTTATTACTTTTTTGTATAGTTACTAAAAAATTTTTACACATTGCAAATTGATTGTTTCTTAAAAAAATTTAAAGGAAAAATATACGAATAGAGGTGTATTTTAAAATTAATGATACATGATTAAAATGTAATTTCTTCATCTAAAATGATACATTATTTTAGCGTGCATATATCAAAAAAAAAAAAAAAAAAATCTCATAATACGTTTAAGATTGAAGATACTGGGATAATATATTTTCTTTATCTTTTACTTTTTTGTTTTATTATTTTTTTATTATTTTTTGTATAAAAATATTTTATTAAATAATTATCTTTAAAAATTTTATTGTATTATGTAAATCTAGTAAATATCTGATGAAAAAAAAAAATAAAATAATCGAGATCTAAAAAATAATACAAAAAAAAAAAAATAAATAGAAATAAACAATGTATCTTTTAAAGATTATTTTAAAAAATATATAATTTTTAATTGTTTTTCATAAAAAAAAAAGAAATTAATGCACGAGTTATTAAATATATATGTAAAGATATACATATATATATATATATATGTTTATTCTTATGTGTATATATTAAAGAAAAATACGATTGTGATTAATAATTTTATTTTTATAAAGAAATTCTTTTTTTTTTTTTTTTTTTTTTCAACAATTTTATTTTTATTTAATTATAATTTCATAAGCATTTTAATGAAATATTTCAATTATATTTCCCAATAGCTTTTTTTTCTTTTTCCTTTTTTTTTTTTTTTTTTTTTTAAAAACAATTTTTTTTTTTAAAAAAAAAGCAAAAATAAAATAAAACATAATAATTTTGATAATTAAATATATATAATTATTATACAAAATTAATTAAAAATGATAGCATATATATATTTTTTAGTAAT
Source organism: Plasmodium gallinaceum (assembly GCF_900005855.1). NCBI lineage: Eukaryota > Apicomplexa > Aconoidasida > Haemosporida > Plasmodiidae > Plasmodium > Plasmodium gallinaceum. The sequence continues at coordinate 418,333 of NW_021628265.1, read as the reverse complement.
AAGTTGTGTATTTTACTTAAAACAAAATGCCAACGCAGACCATATGAAATATACAGATATGAAAGGACTTGATGATTTGTCTCATTTAAGTAATGAAAAAGTAATGGATATTTTAGGTATGAACATACAGGGGGCTAAAGAGAGATTAGAAAAGATATTTCACATAATTGACAAAAATAATGATATGATATTAAGTGATGCAGAATTAGAAATATGGTCTAATTTTGTAAAGAATGAAGTATTTTTAAAACAAGTACAAGTGGAAATGAAACAAATTGATTCAGATAAGGATGGATTTATTTCCTTAGCTGAATTAAATGATGCCTTTTCTCAAAATTTAGATGAAAAAGAAGTTGAAAAACATTCTGAAGGATTATTAAAAAGATTTCAAATTGTCGATAAAGATAAAGATAGTAAATTAAACATTAATGAAGTTGGTTTACTAATAGATCCAGTAAAAGATGAAGAATTAAAAGAGTTAGAAATTTCAGAAATTTTAGATCATCATGATATAAATAAAGATGGAAAAATATCATTGGAAGAATTCAAACAAACAAGAACGGATGATCCAAACTCTAAAAAAGATGATGATGTAGCACTTGATGATTTTAATTTCTTTGATTCTAATAAAGATGGATTTATAGACAAAGAAGAAATTATCAAGGTATATTTTGACCCTTCTCATGAAACAGGTTCTATTAATATAAATGAAATAAAAGATGGAATTTTTGAAGGTAAAGAAATTAGTTATGATCTATGGAATGAAAAGGCTTTAAAAATTGCTGTAACATCTTTAACTGATTACGGTGATATTATTAGGTTTCCAGAAGATTTTAAATTAGACATTGGTAAAAATGTCGTTTTACCATCATCGAAAGGTCATGTTAGTGAAGAAGAAGATTTAGATCAAGATGAATTAGAAACGGAAGATAATAAAAACGAAGAACAAGAAAATGATGAAACTGAAGAAAAAGAGCCAACTACTGATGAATTATAAAAAATATAATTTTTCATATTTCAAAATATAATATAAAAAAAAAAAAAAAAAAAATTAATAATAAAATGAAAAGAGTAAAATACAATTAAAGATGAACAAATGCATTGTTTTATTTAATAAGCATATTACATATTGTTACGTTATTCATATAAACATTACCCTCTTCTTTTTTTTTTTTTTTTTTTTTTTTTTTTTTGAGAACATTTAGAATATCTTATTTTAAAAGGCCCAATACTCAAATATACTTGATATTGATATTTTAAAATAAAATACAATATTTTTCACTGTTTATATAATTTTTTTTAAACTTTCATATTTATCGTATTTTTTCAATAAATAAAAAAAAAAAAAAAAAATTTATAACGTATCGAATTGTCTTAAAAAAAAAAAGAAAAGAAATCTAATACAATAAAAAAGCTTATATATTTATATATTTTTTATAAATGATATACTTTGTAAAAAATTAAAATAATATGTATATAATATACAAGTAAAATGAAAAAATAATAGATGTGAAAAATATCTATTTTGTTAGGAAATTTATTTTAAATTATTCAAAATAAAAAAAAAATTATTAGTTCATTTAAATGCATAATAAAAGGTTTTCCTACATTTATTTCATCATATATTAAACTTAAAAATATTAAAATTTTTTATTATCTATTTATGTGAAAAATATAATTTTATGATAAATTTTTAGTTATATAAAAACTTATATTCAATATGTAATTATATGCATAATTATAAATATCATATTGTTTAAGCAAATAATAAATATAAAACTATAAAATATATGTGGTAAGTAGTTATTTTAACTTTTTAAAAAAATCCTATGAAAAGTATAAAAATTTATAAAGTATATGGAAATAATTATACTTCTTTTATGCTAAATAACTATAAATAATAATAATTATGTATGCAAAATAATTATATATGTTTATGTGTTTTCTTATATTTAAGGTTAAAGCTAATTTTTTATTTATTAAAATAAATATACATAAATATATATGTCTTTATAATTAATACTTACAAGTAATATATAAATTATATTATTAACAAAAAATTCTTATAAATCTTTCATTATGGAATAAATTGCACTTCCCATTTGTGTAGGATTAGTAATAGTATGAACACCTGCACTTCTGAGAGCTTCAATTTTTTCATCCGCTGTTCCTTTACCACCACTAATTAATGCACCTGCATGACCCATTCTTTTTCCAGGAGGAGCACATTTTCCAGCTATAAATGCAAAAACTGGTTTTTTCTTTCTTTTCCCATCATCTACATTATTTTGTATTAACCACTCAGCTACTTGTTCTTCTGCATTCCCACCAATTTCTCCAATTAATAAAATGCATTTTGTTTCATCATCTTCTAGAAACAATTTAAGACAATCAATGAAATTTGTGCCATGAAATGGATCTCCTCCTATTCCTATACAAGTAGATTGACCTAATCCAACTTTTGTTGTTTGATTTACTCCTTCATATGTTAATGTTCCACTCCTGCTTACAATTCCAACACATCCTTTTTTATGAATATGTGATGGCATAATTCCAATTTTGCATTCCCCTGGTTTTATAATACCAGGACAATTAGGACCAATTAAAGTACTTTTTTTTGACATATTAAGGCAATTTTTTACTTCAATCATATCATGTTGACATATTCCCTCAGTTATACACACAATTAAAGGAATTTCAGATTCTATTGATTCAATAATTGCATTCTTAGCATGTTCAGGAGGAACATATATAACTGATGCATAACAATTAGTTTGTTCTTTAGCTTCTAAAATTGATCCAAAAACTGGCAATGTATACTTATTATCATTGCTTTTCCATAATGTTCCTTTTTTTCTTGGATTTACACCTCCTACCATTTTTGTGCCATACTTTAAAGCTTCTGTTGTGTGAAAACTTCCCTATAAAATCAATATATTAATATTATAATCATTAAAAATAATAAAAAAAAAATATATAAATATATAAAGGATTATAAATAATAAGTTATTATCAATTATGTAAAATCAATAAAAAGCAAAAAAAAA
>NW_021628265.1:365259-414286 GCF_900005855.1 Plasmodium gallinaceum | reverse complement strand
TTTATTTGTTTTATTTTAAATTTTTTATATCTTATTCATATATCTAAAATAAAATTATAATTTAAAAAAAAAAAAAAAAAAAAAAAAAAAAACACAAACATAAATATAAATATAAATATAAATATAAAATTAATAAAAAAAAATTTAAAACTAGATAAAAATAAATGTGTTTTGTTTCATACTATTTTATTTTATATTCTCTTTTTTATAATATTTTGAAGAACTTCAATTTTTTGTTATTTTTAAAATGTTAAAACATTTATAGTGTGTATTAACAGGTATATTATAAAATACGTAAAATATAATTTTTCCTTGTAAAACAGAATTATAAAAAAAAAAAAAGTAAAAATAAATTAAATAACCATTTTAAATTAGATAACGCATATGCTTTTTTATTATAGTTAAGGCAAAATAATTTTATTACATTTAATATAATTAGTAAAGAAACATATTTTATAAATATTTAAAAAACATAATACAACGATATCAAAATTTAAAAGAAATTGTATGATTAGATCTATGTTAAGAAACTTACTAAAATTTTTTGTCTTCTATTATATTATTGCCTAATATATATCACACATATAAACGATAAATTAAAAAATGAATTTTATAATTATATTATAAGGGCTTTACAGGTTTTACTATTTATTAAAAATAATATCGTGTATGCATTTAGATAAAATTAAGTTAAAGAGGTACATAATACCAGATGTAAACTTTAAAATGTATAGAACGTAGTATTATACTTTTGTTTATTTCCCCAATTAACCAAAATACTCATAATTCTAATGAAATATTTTTTTGTATTTTTAATTTTAATATATATGTAAACAAATATATATATATATATATATATAATTATATTAAAGAAAATTTTTCTATTATTATTTTAGAAAATTTTAATTAGCATAATTTTATAATATTCATTACGCAATTTTTTTTATAAAATTTGTGACAATTTTAAAAAATATATCTTAACAATTTAAAAAAAGTTAAATAAAATAAAATAATAAATATTGAATATAAAAGAAAAACATAAATATATATATATATATATATATGTATGGTTGAATTAAATAATATATATAAAAAATAAAAAAAAAAAAAAAAAAAGAAAAAATACAATATAAATATGTATAAAAAAAAAAAAATACAAGAATAAAAAAATGGTATAAAATTTTTTATTATATAAACATACTTTATATAAAAAAATTGTGAACAAAAATAGAATATAAATTGGAAAATAGTTACAAGCATATAATTAAGTTTAAAAAGAAAAAAAATTGAAAAATTATAATTCTTCTCGTACCTCTCTAAAGTAAGGATGTTCCATAGCTTCTTTTGGGGCTATTCTTTTAGCATGATCATAAACAAGCATTTTATCAATTAAGTCTATAACTTCATCTTTTGCAATATCAATATTTGATTGTGTTAAAAAATGAGACCATGGTTTTCTTTCATATTCACCTAATATGTTAAGGTAATGTGGTTTTAATTTAATATTATATTTTTTTAAATAAGCATGTAGATCATCTGTACCCAAGACTTTTGCAATTTTAACTAATTGGTCATAATTGTCATGACCGCAAAAAAAAGGCTCTTTTTTAAAAATCATTCCAGCTAACATACAACCAAGACTCCATATATCTAAAGAATAATCATATAATTGTAAATCTATTAACAGTTCAGGTCCTTTATAATATCTACTAGCCACTCGGACATTATATTCTTGACCAGGGTGATAAAATTCAGCTAAACCCCAATCAATTAATCTTATTTGCTTATTTTCATGATCTATCATAATATTATGAGGTTTTACATCTCTATGCATTATACCTTGACTATGACAATAATCAAGAGCTTTTAAAATTTGATAAATATAATAACGTATATCTTTATCAGTGAATTTTGGATATAATGTTTTGAAATCAATATTATTTATATATTCAAAAATTAATGATGGAGTTTTTGTTACAGGGTCTTTCACTATATCTAATAACTTTATAATATTTGGTCCTCCATGTAAATTTTGTAGAATCTTAATTTCTCTTTTTATCTTTTTTTTTTTAACAGGCTTCAAAACTTTGATTGCACATGGTCTATTATATTCAGTATCATACCCATTAAATACTTCACTGTATTTTCCTCTTCCAATTTTTTTCATTATTTCATATCTGTTTGGTTTATTCCATTGTAATTCTAAATTATCATAGTCATAATATTCTTTTGGTTTATGAATGTTCACATCAGCATAAAATTTCGGTATATATATCCTTTTGTTTATTGAGCTCACTGACATTATTTACTTTGTAATTTTTGTAATAAAACTTTTAAAATATAAATGATATAAGAAACACAAAGATATATATATTTTTTTTTTAGTGAAATAACAATAATATTAAATATAATTATTGTTATTATTTATCCATATCATATATACTATAATTTCCTCAATTTTTTTTATGAATTTTTGTTATTTTTTATGTTTTTATAAATCCTTACAAAAAATTTGTTCAATTTAATTAAAATTTTTCAATCTTGTATTCTACTTGAGTTATGATGAATTTTAGATTTTTAGCGTTTTTTATTTTAATTTTTTATATTAAAATCTTTTATTTTTTTTGTTGCACAATTTTATATATTTACTCTTAATACTATTTATTGTTTATTTTACTTTTGTTGTTAACATATATTTATATATGTATACTTATATTTTTTTTTTTTTTTTTTTTGATGTAAAATAAATGTATTAACCTTTTTATCCTTTCTTTTTTTTGTTTATTAAGAGAATTCATAGATATAAAGAACTTAATTTTTATTAGTGTGAATTAAAAAAATTTAAGAAATAATGATAATTTTATTTTTTATAAAAAATATTATATATATATATATAATATTCCATATATAAAAATATTTAAAAATATATATATATATATATATAAAAAAAAAAAAAAAAAAAAAAAAAAAAAAAAAAAAAAAAATAAGATATACATGTTATAAATAATTTTTTTTTATTAATGAATACTAGTGTATATTATTACAATAATGCTATTTTTATAATTATGTTATAAAATTTATATATTTTAATTATATAAATTCTTAGAATATGAAAAATAAAAAAAAATATATTAATATTTAATTTAAAATAATCGTAAAACAATATTTAAACTCTTAGCCCATATAGAGTAAATTTTTTTTATTTCATATATACAGTGTATTATTTGAAATATAAAAATAGTATCATATGTTATTTTCTACCTTATTTTTTTAAAATTAATTATATGTATTTTTATGAATACTTTAAATGACACATCATGCTCTTATGTAGAAAATGAATTTACTACATTATTTTATATTGTTTTCATTTCCTCTTTTCCTCTTTTGTTTTATTTGTTTTTCTTCTTTTCAATAATGTATTTTACATTTATTAATTAATTATAAAATAAATTTTTAAAGGAAATAAACATCAATATATAAATAAAAATAATGAATATTTATTTTTTTTTTTTTACATAAGATATTGTATAAAGGAAAATATGTAAATAAACTAAAAATTTATAATGATGTTATATAAGTAAATGAAAAATTTAATAAAAATAATATAATTTAAAATTAAATAAAATGATAAAAAAAAAAAAAAGATAAATTAGATATACAATATAGTAATATATTTATTAAAATAATAAAATCATCGATATATACAAGAAAAATTGCTGTATTTTTTAATAATAGATTAGAATAATAAAGTAGGTATTTATTTGACTTGAAGTATAGTTTGTTTACATTATAATTTAAATATAATTTAATGATTAATTTTAATTAAAATTAAAAAGAACTTTTAATTTATGCACAAATAGAACAAAAAAAAAAAAAAAGAAAAACAATATATATATGCCGAGCTATTTTAAGGGATTTTTATATCTATTCATTAATTATAATTTAATTTTTGAAAATTAAATTAAGTATGGAAAATATAATGACATAACTTGAAGTATCTTTTATTAAACTAATTTTTATTTTGTAAATCTTTTAATTTAAAGTTGTTTATTTCATATATTTGTTGTAAAAATATGTTAATATATATATATATATATATTAAATATATGTATTAACTTTATTATTATTCCTTATTTTCTTAAGATCTTCATTAAAATTAGAATAGAAATTTTCTTTTTTTTTTGAAAAAAAAAATAATTGTTTTTTAAATTTTTACGAAAAATTCATTCAAAAATAGAATAGATCATTTTAATTGAATACATAAAATAATTAATTAAATTAAAACATATAATGTTTTCACTTGCTAATGTGTTTTTTCTTTAATTGTATCATGTTCATAATTCTTCAGGGTTTCATCAATAATATGAGCCAATTTTATATCTTTATCAGTTATATCTTTTGATATGTGCGTATGGATTTTTATTTTTACTTTATTATAATCATTTATATATTTACAATGATGATTTAATTTTTCATTATATTTGGATATCTCATTCATGAATTTCCATGCCTAATTGTTAAATAAATTATATTAATAAATTTGAAGACACTATTTAGAACAATCACAATAATATTATAATAATGATATAATAATTATAACAATAATGATACTCTAACAAAAATAGTAATAATCATAAAATATGAATGTAATGCTTATAAAACACGATAAAAATGATAATAAATTAATTAGATATATATTATTCTGATTATATATTCAATTTACTTGAGAAAAAGATGGAAATCTTATTTTTCTTTCTATATAATTATAACACTCTTTTTTAGTTTTATAATTCCATAATGGTATTAAAGTATTTATTTTATTTTTATCAAAAATTATCATCCTTAATTTACAAAAAAACAGATTTAATTGCCAAATTTCACTAAGTAAAAAAAAAAAAAAAAAAAAAATTCAGAAATATACACTTTTATTATCAATAAAAAAATATATCTTCAAAGTATTTTTTTTATATAAAGGTAAGGCATAAAGATAAAAAATAATAAAAGTGTGTTAAGTACAATTTATATATGAAATAAGTATTTTTTTAAAAATCAAAATTTAAAGCATGCAAAAAAAAATTTTTTTTTCTGAATTTTACAGTGGAAAAACTTCATTCTGTATATATCACCTACTAATTTTATATAGTATAATATTTTAAATCGTATATATATATATATAAGAATTAAATAAGAATGATTATTTATTTAAACTAATATCATGACTATCAATAAAAATAGTAACAGGTCCATCATTAGTAACTTCAATATTCATATGGCATCCAAATTTTCCAGTTTTTATTTTTTCTTGTTTGTATTCCTTTACAAATTCTTCAACTATTTTATTAAAAAAAATTAAAGCTTCATTAGATTCTTTAGCTAAATGAAAATCGGGTTTACTTCCTTTCTTTGTGTTTGCAAATAGTGTAAATTGAGAAACAAGCAATATTTCATAGTCTAAATCTTTTACACTTTTATCCCAACTTTTATCATTATTTGACCATAATCTTAAATTTAAACATTTTTTAATTATATATAATGCATCTTTCCATGTATCATCTCTATGAATTCCAATAAAACAAATTAATCCTTCATTTATTTTACTAAATACTTCTAATTCATTTTTATTTTCATTTTCATGAATAGGCTCTTTTTTGACTCTCAATATAGCATTCTTTACTCTTTGAATAATAACTCTCATTTTTTATTCTTTTTTTTTTTTTTTCTTTGTTCTTGTTCTTTTTTCTTTTTCTTTTTCTTTTCCTTTTTCTTTTTCTTTTTCTTTTTCTTTTTCTTTCTCTTTTTTTTTTTTTTTTTTTTTTTTTTTTTTGTTTTGATTTTTAATTAATATTTTTTTTAAAATTTCATTATTTTACTATCATAGATATATATATATATATATATATATATATATATTTTTAATATACACGAACTCAACAGTATTGCAACTTTTTATCACTAAGATTTATAATTTAGGATAATACATTTCATAAAGAGTTAATAATATTTATAACTATCAAGTTTTTTACTTTTTATTTATATATTTAACTTTATTATTCATTACATTTCAGTAAACTTTTTTATTTTCATAAAATCATTATTTTATATATATATTTCTTATATATATTATTTTAAAAATCCATTTATTATCTTTTAAAAATATGTTTTAAATTTTAAGTTGTAAATATATGCTCTAATTTTAAATATTAAAACAAAAATTATTTTTACTAATTATTTTAAATATATACTATATATAATAATTTTTATTTATTTTATTTTTTAATTTTTTAAAAGATATAATTTTAAATAAAAATGTTTTGTGACTTAAAAAGAAACTAAAAAATACACAGATCATGAAATTTATTCGTATGGATAATTTTCGAAATTTACAGTATTTTTATATATTGATATAAAATAAAGAATTATAATAAATGTATAGACGCAAAAAATTCCCATAAAATTTTTTATTTAAAAATTTATATTAAGCAATGTATAAATTAGCATAAAAATAAAATAAAACAAAATGATATATAAATTGTAAACTAGGAATATAAATAATAAAATCACAATAATAATATAAATCCAACGAAAAAATAAGAACAAAAAACAAGAAATTAAAATTTATTTTTAAAATAATGAAAAAAAAAAAAAAAATTTAAATCAAAGCTTATTTAAAATATAATTTTCCCTACATTCTTAATTATAAATCAAAAATCTACATACAAAATTCATTAAAAAACAATAATTTAAATACATAAAAAAAAAAAAAAGAAAAAATTAATTTAATTATTTGTTTAATATAAAGAATTTTACACTTACTACAATAGAAAATTACCAATAGAAATTCAAAAATGATAACCTAAAATTTTCCAGAATTTTTTGATGGACGCAGAATAAAATAAAAATAGATCTGGGATAACTGTTCCATTATTATGAAATTTTTTTAATTTCACCTTATATCATTTTATCTTTTTCTTCATTTTTTATTATATTTTTTTTCATTTTTGATTTCTTACCTTCTTTCTTGTTCTCCTATAAAAATATTTTACATAGAAGCATATATTTGTGAATTTTCTATAAATATAAGATGTATTAAATTTTGAATTTTTTTTTATATTTAAAACTTTTCGTAGTGAAAAAATAATGTGTTAAAATTATATAAAGTTAAACATCTTTATTATTAAAAATAATTATATTTAAAAAAAAATTATAGATTATATGTTTATGATCTTACCTTTTCTCTATTTAAAATTACGTTAGTTCTATAAAAAAAAAAAGGAAAAAAATTTTAATTTTAAAAAAATATATATAACTATTTGTAAAATATATATAAATAAAAACATTAGATAAGTATTAAATCTGCAAACATAACTTACTTTTTTAATCTTATTTTTTTTTGAGGAACATTAAAAATTTGTATATCTCTTAAAAATTGAGGAAATGGGGAAGGTGTTACTTGTATATTTGCTTTTTTTTCAACCCTTGTATAATGGTATGGATTAATTTTATTTTCATAATTATTTAAATACTTGAAATAATAATAATCATCATGCAAATTGCTATTTTTCCTAAATTCACCTGATTCATTTTTTAAGCAATTTGTATCCTTTAATAATTTTTGCAATCTTTCTTGATATTCTTTTTTGTCATATTTAAATATATTTTTTGGTGTTTTTTTTTCATCATTATTTCTCTCTTTTATATTCTTTTCATTAGGATCGTTAATATTTTCCATCTTAATGTTTTCTACTTTATTATACTCTTTATCCAAATTATTTTCACTATTATTTATATTTTCAATGTAATTTTTATATTTATTTTGCTCTATACAAGAATTAAGTTTGTTTATGTTTTCATTTAATCTTCTTATTTCAAAGTTCACTTCTTTTTCCTCTATATTACTATCATTAACATCATTATTATTAATATCCTTGTTATTCACATTTTTATTAACATTACTTTCATTGATACATATATTATTAATACCATTATTATTAAAACTACTAGTATTATTATTAATATTCACTTCAATATCATTTGCATTATTATCATTAGCATCAATTTCACTAACATAATTATTAATATCACCATTATTTGTAACTTTATTGATATCAACAGTATCAGCATTATTAATATCAATATTATTAATATCATTATTAAAATTTATATCATTATAGTTATTATTAGTAAAAGCATAGTTACCATCATTATTAATACCAATATCATTAGATTCGTTATTATTAATATCACTATTATTAATTTCAACAACATTATTATTATTGTTAATAATAACATCGTAATTATCATCATCTATATTAATATCCATATTATTAGAATTACAAGTATAAGTATTAGTATTATTAGAATGATTATTTTCATTTTCTAAATCATTATAAATATTTCCTTCATATAAATTATCTTTTTTAGTTTTGTATGAATCACTGGAATAACACTTATCGCAAACATATTCATCATTTCCAGTTAAAATATCTTTATTAAAATCTCTCAATTTAATAATTTTATCATTTAAATCGTTATTCTCCACATTGTTTAAAGTGTGATAAAGAATATCATTATTATCACAATTATTTTTCATTAATTCATCACTTAAAAAAGTGATGTTTATTTTTTCCTCTAATTTTTTGTTTTTGTATAAAATTTCATCAACTTCTTCATTATTAGAAGATACACTGCACAAATAATTTATATTTGTACTTTTATTTTTTGAAGAATCACTACTAATATAATATGAGTTAAAATCAACATTTTCTTCTTCTAAATGAGATAATACACTGTTAGTATTCTTTGATGTGTTGTTATCAGAAGAATCATAAATCTTCAAATGTTTATAAAGAGAAATATTTTCATATTCATTATAAATATCACAATCAACATTTTCTTTTTTATCTGTAGATAACAAATAATTAATATGTTTATTTTCATCAAGTTCATCGTGATTTTTTTCATTATAACAATTAACTATCTTATTATTCATATAAATATATTTGTCTTGATTAACTTTTTTATTGACACAAATATAATCTTCTTCTACATCTTTTTTATCGTGTAAATTTTTTTTTTCAATTGAATAACACTCTAATACATTTTTATATTTTTCCTCATCTATCTCATTACTGGTAGAATATTGATCAGTAGTTAGATAGTGTTTCGATTGAAGTTCTATTTTCTCTTCATTATTTAAATTTTCATATTGATTAATAATTTCATCATCTAATAATTTAGTACTTACAGAGGTATGAAATAATGTTTGTTTATCAAAATTATTTTTTTTAATAAATTCTTTAACATCATTACAACTTAATTTATTAATATACGATACAATATATTCCATTGGAGGTATTAAAAAAAAAGAATCATTTATATTATTTTCATCTTTAAATGTTTCTTTAATTAAATTATTTGTTTTTGAATTTGTTTTCTCATCTGATGAATCAAATATTGTTTTAATATTTTTAAAAGTTCTATGACAAATGGTGTCACAAATATTAACCATAAGATCTTCAATATCTAAAAGATTAGAATTTATTAAGTGATAATTTTTATTGTTTTCAATAAATGATGACACATCATTATAAATATATTTCAAAAAAAGTATATACTCTTCATCTTCATTTGTAGTTTTAATTTTGCTAATGTCATTTCTATCATTAAAATTTTTTATAGCATATTTCTCTTTTTTTTTATTATTATAAGTTTTACCTTTGAATATATTAAATAATTCTTTTTTTATAATATTTTGATATAAGAAATCTATAAAAGCTTGATCTTTTCTTTTTTTTTTTGATGTATCTTTTTTTTCTTTTTTTCTCATTTTCTTAAAACCTTTTTTTTTTTTTTATCTTATATTCTTCATATATATCCTTACAAATTATAGCAAATAGCATTTTATGAGAACTATGCTTTAGTTATCATATTATTATTTTAATCATAAATAATAATAATATTTTTTTTTTTTTTTTTTTTTTTTTTTGTAATTAATGAATATGAAACGAAATTATTCTTTTTTCATCTAGTATTTCAAATGAAACGGAATTATTAAAATATCCATTTTCATTTCTCCTTTTTCTTTTCTATATTACTGTAGAAATATATCCATATATTATTTTATAATAAATATAAAATAATATATAGAAATAAAAAATAAAATAGAAAACTAACTAATAATATTAAATATAAAATAATAAGAAAAAAGTGTATTAAATTACCAAAAGCCCTTAAATAAAATATATATACATATATATATATATATATGACAATAAAGTAATATTTAAATGTTTTAATTTTATGGTATTTTTTTCACTTAAATATAGTTTTATTGTTTTTCCTATTTGCTATTAAAATATAAAATTTTCTTAAAAACATTGTTCAAAATAAAGTTTTAATAAATGTATTAAAATTTAAATATTAAAAGAATTGCTTTAAAGAAATATTAATAGGGATTGTTTCTATATGTTTATTTACGCTACTTAATTTATGCTCAATTTCCATATCCTATTTTAATAATAATTTTTTTTTTTTTTTTTTTTTTTTTTTCAATTATAGTTGCACATGTATGCACATTAAAACATTTTTTTTTGTATGTTTTTCATATCCCTTTATTTTCCTAATTAAATATATAATTTTTTAAGAAAAAGGACAAAAATAAATATATTTTATACTAATTTATAAAACTAAATTGTGTACACATATATGTGCTATCTTATTTGCTCTTTCCCTTTTTGTTGATACCATCTATAACACGTTTATCGATGAATTTTGTAAATGTATTTTTTTTTAAATTTATTAAAATAATAAAAACTTGATTTACCATTAAAAAAAAAAAAAAAAAAGTCACTATAAAATACATTATCTTTGTATAGATTCTATATATTTTTTATATAGAAATTTTATCTGCTATATTACTAAAATAATCAAAAAAGTTAATATATAATTTAATAAATAGAACGTTTATTTTTAATCATATAAAAAAAAGAAAAAAAGGAGAAAAAAAAAAAAAAAAAGAGAAAAAAAAAAAAAAAGAATAAAGGAAAATTAATTTATGCAGTATTTTTTACATTATGCGCCAATTCCTATTTTTTCTTTTTTTTTTTCTTTTTGAAAATTACATAAACTGTATAAAAAGAACTTTTTGTTTAATCATCAAAAATTATAGCATCAGCAAATCAAAAAAATAAAAATTATTTTGTTTATTTTAACATTTTTCCCAAAATAAAAAAATTCAAAATTTTTGTCAGATTTTATAACATTTTATAGAGATACACTAAAAATTTAAAAGCTTTAAAAAAACAATAAAATTTTAAGTAATAGAACAAAATTGTTTACATATATTCATATTCTTATATATATATTATAGTGTTAATATATATTATTTTATAAATATAGTCTTTCTACTGTTAATTATTAATTTTTTATTAATATTTTATATGTCTGCACATTTAGGGTGCAACAGCAACACCTTTGCCTTCAATTGATACTTTTTGTGTTTTTCTGAATCTCTTGTTTAATTTCATGCTGTCTGTTAATCTTTTAATTTTACTCTTTGGAATATTTTTTTTACTTGAATTAGGCATAGATGAAGGTACATTAATTAGAAAAGAACATTCACTGTTGTAAGGTATAGTTGCATGTCTTTTGAATTCATTTTGTTCTTCTTCTTTTTCTATACATATAGAATCTGGTATTAATGTTTTTGCTTTTTCAAGAACTTTTTTATGAAATTCTGGATTTTCCATAATTTTTTTTTGCCTTTCTTTTAAAAATTGTTTATAATTAGAATTTATTCCTATAATTGGTCCCATCCAATTTTGTAAAATATTTCTTATTAACTTTTTATTTTCTTCTGTTTCATCTTTATGTGAATGTAGATATGTCATGATTTTCCCTAGCTGACTTCCTCTTAATGATTTAATAGTTATTGGTAACTGCTGAATAACTTTTAATAAATTAGTTCTAATTGTAAAATTTGGCAAGGTATTTTTTGATGTGGGCATAAGCCACAATGCTAAAACATGATATATATTTAACTTCATAAAGAAAGGTTTCCATTTGGGTTTTGTTAAAATTTTGCAAACTTCGTCAATTATTTGAAGTTTTGATGTTGCTGGTTTTTTTTCTTTCATATTTTTTATGTCTTGTTCATGAACTAAAATCATTTGATTTAAAACATTTTCACAATACTGAATGCCATCGTCTTCCGAAATTTTTGGTGCCCTTTTTCTTCTATATTTCAAATTTTCTAATATTTCATCAAAATAGTTTTTCTTTTTCCTTTGTAATTTATTAGAATCATCATTCTCCAATTCATATTCTTCTTCATCTACAACTATATCACTATAACCCATTTTCTTAGAAGAATATTTTTTTTTTTTGTTAATATCATTATCACTGTTTATTCCATTATCTGTTTCTTCTTCATTTTCTTCTTCTACTTCTTCAGCTATATTAGCAATATATTTACTTTTTTTTAAACGTATCATTTTTTTCTTTTTTTTTTTTCTTAATGTATTTTCATCTGTATCATCACTTTTTTCTTCATTACTTTCACTTCCACTTAAATTTCTTTTTTTTTTATTAAATTTTCCTTTTTTTTTTTTTTTTATTAATTCTGTAGATGTATCATCATTGTCTACATTAGTTTTCACTGTATTTTCATTACTTTCTATCATTTCGTCGTTTTCATTTTTATCAAAAAACAAAGTTCCTCCAATATTTTGTTGTTTTTCATTACTTATATCATCATAAGAACCAATATTATTTCCTTCTGATGCGTGTTTATTTTCAAAAATGTTGTTATTAAATGAGTCATTTTTAAAATAATTATCATATTCTTTGTTATCTCCCACGCATCTTTCATTGAAATTTATTTCATTTTTATGTTCCACTTCATATTTCATATCTACTTCTATTTTTTCTTCCTCTTCCTTTTCCTCATTTTCATCCCCAAATATTTCTTCATTTTTTTCTTCTTTTACCTCTTCTTCCTCATTATCTTCATTCTCGTATATCTCTTCATTTTTTTCTTCTTTTAAATATTCTTCCTCTTCATCCTCCTCTTCCTCATCATTTTCCTCATTTTCATCACCAAATATTTCTTCATTTTTTTCTTCTTTTAAATATTCTTCCTCTTCATCCTCCTCTTCCTCCTCTTCCTCCTCTTCCTCTTCATTTTCCTCATTTTCATCCCCAAATATTTCTTCATTTTTTTCTTTTTTTACCTCTTCTTCCTCATTATCTTCATTCTCATATATCTCTTCATTTTTTTCTTCTTTTACAAATTCTTCCTCTTCTTCTTCATCTTCTACTATATCATCTTTTGTTTCTTTTTGTTTTTTCTTTACATGTAATTTTAACTTCATTTTTTCTTGAAAGTTTTCTTCATTGTACTCTTCTAGGCTATTTTCATCATTACAGAAATTAGAAATTTCCAATGATTTATCTATGTTTTTATTTACATTTATATCCATTGTTTTTTCTTATTTTTTTGATTTTTTTTCTTTTTATCAATGTTTTGTTCAAAAAAAAATTAACTCATTATCTTCAGTTGTTATGATATCCTTGTTAATTTTGCTTTTAAATTTACATTTAAATTGTTTTCTCTTTTTTCTTTAATATTTTTTTTTTTATATGAACACGTAATATCACAAAAGAGTGGCAATTATTTATATTAAAATTGTTTACTTCGTTATCATAATTATTTATATTTAAAATATTGCTCAAATTCATTAATTCATCATAATTCCTTAAAAATTAATTTATATTAAAAATAGTGATAAATTTGGTAAAATTAATTTAGAAACGTATAATATATTATATATATAAATATATATATATAAATATAAAATGCAAAATAAGCTATGAAATTCTTTAAAATATATATTTTTTTTATATATTCATGCTTTGATAAAAAAAAAATTTTAGCTTAAGCTATTTTTAAAAAACTCGTAATAAATAAATTTAAAATTTAGATATATATTACTCAAAAAAAAAAAAAAAAAAAATAAAATAAAATAAATTATAAATTTGTAAATGTACTTTTTATTTATATGCCATTTATTATGACTTTTCATGAATTTAGTAAAAATTACAAGAAAAAATAATAGCTCACAAAAAAATGGATGTTTTACAAATATAAATTAATATGTCAAAATTGTAAAAATTTAATAAAAATAAAATATACTTTTTGTTATTTGTTATTAAACATTATTAAATTATTAAATAATAAAATGGTATATAATTTTTTTCATTATTTTTTTTGAAGGAACATTTTTTTTTTTTTAACAAATAAAATGTAAAAAAATTGCGCATGTAACTTTTTAACGTTATTTTTTATATATATGATATTCTATTTAATTTATTTAAAAAAATATTGTGTGTAATCGAAATTTGCAAATTTAATTCTTAAAAAAGGACCTAGTTAGCTTTCTATTTTAAATTTGTGTAATATGCATATCTATATTCATAAAATGAAAAAGTTAAATATTAAAAAAGAAAATTATTTTGGTTAATTTTAAGAAAATTCATAAAAAAAATGTCCAACTGAACATTGATATTACAACAATATGATTCATTCTTTATACATATTATTTCTTTTTTAAACATATGTTAACATAAAATCAAACTTTAACCTTATTTTTTTTTTTTATGGACAGTTTTTTTATAAGAATAAACTTTATATTTTATTTTTAAAATTTATGCATAATTTTTAAATAAAATACTTCTAAAAAATAAAATTTACAAAAGTGTCATAAAAAAATATTTAAAAAGAATTATTTTATCATTTTTTCTTTATAATCATTTATTTATAAATACTTTTTATATCAACATATCTGTATACCAACGATGAATTATCATCTAATATATTTAAAATTAAAAATTTTGTTATTTTGGTTTTTTTAAAATGTTTATATTATTGTAGATAGGCTCTATTATCTGAACCTATATAATTTCTACTTTTTATCATAGTCATGTCTAATGTACATTCTTAAACAGATTTATCAAATCGAAAACAAATTAAATGTACATGTTTGTAATACATATAAAATTTCTTTCAATACAAATTTTTTGAAATTTAGTCAAATAAAATAGTAATATTTTTAATTTATTAAAAATATTTTCAAAAATAAATGACACCGGTTTCAGAAAAATACAGATCACATGGATATATATAATCTGTAAAAATATACTTCAAATTTTAAATAAAATTTTTTTGACTTATACAAAAATGGAAAAAAAAAAAAAAAAATAACACATTCTATATTAAAATTTTGCATTTAAGATTCTTTTCCTGCTGATAAAAATTTAATCAAGAATATAAAAGTATCCTTGATACAAAAATGAATTTTGTTTTATTTTATTTTCTGTACATTTAATATACAACTTGAAAAAATTATGATTAATATGATTATTTTTAATTTTTATTTTTGTTTACATTTTTTCATTTAAGAATTATTTGGCATTCATATATTTTAAGTAAAAATATATATATATATTTAAATGTTATATAACCACATTTTTTTTTTTTTTTTCTTATAACCTTCAAAATATTGTCAAATTCTATATTAAATATATTTTTTAAAATTATATGCTGTCAAATCAGTTCATTTAATTTCTCTTATTACTAATAAATATTTAGGTGTATTTTATCCATTATAAAAATATTATATATAATAAGCTATTTTATAAATATCTATGCTTTAGCTTCCATTAATAATTTAATAAATGAAAACAATTTAAGAATGTATTTAAATTAATACTGAAAATTAAAAGAATGTAAAATATATAATAAATAAAAAATGCTATAATGAAGCATTTGCTTTGCACTTAGAATATAGCCTAATTATACTTTAAAAAAAAAAAGATTCTGAAGAAAAATAATTTCTTTAAATATAATCTTAAAGTTATGAATACATATAAATATGAAATAAATTTTTTACATATTTGTGACATATTTTTAGTTATTTACATAAATTTATGAAATTTATACTCCGTCTAAAAAAAAAAAAAAATTTTCTTTTTCTGAATTATGAAAAATTTCTTTGTCTAAAAATTTCTTATCTTATTGTTGAATTCTTAAAAATTTTTAAATTTATAAGAAAGTAATTAAACTGAATAAAGAAATAAAAGTATAAGGGACAAGAAAGAAAAAGAAAAAAGAAAAATATTTTAAGTAAAAAAGAAAAAAATTTGAAAGAAAATAGAAGAAAAGCTGAGAGACAATAAAAGGGCTATTATAAGAAATTAATGTTATATAGAAAATATACTAAAAAAAAAAATATCAAAAAAGAAAAGAAAAAACTATTAAAACGAAAAAAGAAAAAAAGAATATTTAGTTTATATAAAAAAAATTAAGAACAAAAAAAATATATATATATATATATATAATTAGAAAAATATCGAACAAAATGAATGAAATAAAAGATGAAAATTTTAAAAATAATTCCAAAACAAAATATCCTCAATCAATGATGGATATTTCTAGATCATATATAAACAAACAGGATAGAATAAATGCATTAAATTTATATATTCAAAAATCTTCCTATAATCCTCAATTTTTACAAGAAGAAGAGGAAGAGGATGACGAAAGTGAAAATGAAACAATTGGAGATATAATATTCCGAATAGTATCTATAATTTTTCCAGATTTTTCACCAGGATTATGGTTTTTTATTCATTTAATTATGAATTTAATTGTTTTATGTGTTGGTTTAAGCTCTTTGTCAGAACCAAATGTTCATGACCCTATAACAGAGCCAAAATATAATAGAAGTTTTATATTTGGTAGTATATATTGCAGTTTTTTAATTTTGGGAGTAAATATTGCATCTTTTGCTATGTTAATGATTTTTCATGCAATAGTTCAAAAAGTTATATTAGAAAAAATGTTACAGCCAAGTGCTTTATGTGCAGCTTTTTATAATACAGTAGATCCCGAATTAGTTTATTTATTATGGTCTTCTGTTCAAATAATTTATTGGCGTAGTAATCTTATTTTAAAAAATGGAGTAGATAAAAGTGGTGACTATTATATTTTAAGGATATTTGGATATAAAGATCAAGATAACCCTTTTAAGTTTTTATATAGTATACATTGGTTAATTACTTTTCCTATATTATTATATATAGTTTTTGCTGCACGATTACTTTTTTTATCTATTATTTCTTTCGTTTTTGAACTTGGATTTTTAATGAATGCCCATGATTTATTAGGAAGATACTTAAGAAAATATGGTACCTTACGTAAATTTAATATTGAATGGTTTATGTTTGTAGCTGATAAACAAGAAAATATTAGAGCATTATTTGGATATGAATTGTATCAAGATGAAAAATTAATTAGACAATTAGAGACAAATGATATAAGTAAAAAATTCGTTCAAGATAAAGCTGAATTGTTATTGTTTAAAAATTTACCTAGGAATTGCACTTGTTGTAAAATACCTTTAAAAAGAAATAAAAAAAATACTATGAAATTATTACTACCACCAGTTTTTGAAGAAAAAAATATTATAAAATCTGAAAGCTCTTCCATAAAAAATTGGCTAGCTTGTCATTATGTGGTTAATACTCCCCCTCTTTTATTTTTATTAAATAATAGTATCGCCTTAACAAATAAAAATTCTATTAAGAATGGAAGTGAAATTTTTTTTAGGCAAATTATAATGTCTTTAAAAATATATCATCAAGATAAAAATGACACTTTTGTATTTACTGGAACTCCTATGAATAATAACTCATCAGATGAGTTATCTCCAAATAATAACAAGTTAAATTTTAACTTAAATAAAGCCTCTAATATTATAACACAAGAAGAAGAATTGTTATATAATAATACAACAAAACAAACAAATACAGAAGCAAAGAAAATTAATTTAGAAAATATTTTTCATGATATTGATCAAGATGTAAAAAGTGAGGAGAAACATCTAGAAAGAAATGAGGAAAAATATTCAATTAATTCAAAAAATAAAACGAAATTGAAAAATAAAGGAAAAAAGGTTGGGAACAGTAGCAATACTACTCTCATAAATAAAGGAAAAGAAAAAGTACTGGAAAAAAACATAAATGAAATAGATAACATAGAAAAAAAAAGTACTTCATCAAAAAGTAAAGAATACAATATTAATAATAAAAGCAATGATAACGAGAATAATAATACATTAAAAGGATTACAAAAAGAACATAATAAAAATTTACCAATGAATTTAGATAATAAGAATGAAAAGACTAGTGCTATAAACGATCAAGAAGAAAAAAAAATAGCTTCTAGATTAAATAAATTTCGTAAATTAAAAATGAAAGAAGTAAAAAATACTATAGATAATAATAAAAAGGATGAAAAAATAGAAAAGGTCAATGACAATGCCACTAATTATGGTTCCATATATAAAAACACCCTTAATGATAATAAAAATAAAATAATACAAAAATATTATGATACAAAAAATTTAACTAATGAAAATATTCATGAAAAAACTCTGATGGAAGAAAAAAAAGAAAACTTAAATATTACAGACAAAACGGAAAATACTACTTTGAATTACCTAGACAAAAAAGTATTCATAGAAGAAAAAAATACTGATTCTAATGAAAAAACAAATATGAGTATAAATGATTCAAAATTTAATATTTATATTACTCCATCTTTATCAGAAATACCTAATGAAAATAGTGAATTAAAAAATAATATAATGAAAAATGATAATATAAATGATGACAATATAGGAACAAATATTAAAGATGAATTTAGAGTAAATAATAAGGAAATAAGAAATTCTTACATTAACTTAGAGAAGTATAACAGTATGACTGTTGAAATAAAAGATTTTTCTATTGAAGATGTTTTAAAAAAAAAATATACTACTGACACTATACATCAAAAGGAAACTCAAGATGACAAAAAATCTGATCCTTATATGAAGACTATGAGTAAATTTGGCAGTTGCGACATTAACGAAGAAAATAAAAAAGATGTAATTATATTTAAAAAGATAGATGCACTAGGATCTCCTTTAGGAGAAAAAGAAATTCTACAACAAGATATTTTAAATAATGCAACTAACTTTTTAAATGGTACAAACAAAGAAACAGAAACAAGAGACATTAGTGCTTCTTTTATTAATAGTGATAAGAAAAAAAGAAATACAAATGAAATGAGTAAAGTTAGTAAAAAAATTAAAAATAAAATATCTTCGAATAAAAATGCATTTTTTTATCAGTCACATTTATTAAATGAAGAACTGAATATACTAGAAAGAAGTGATGCTATAAATGTGAAAAAAGTTAAAGATAATAGAAGAATAAAAGTTAGAAATTGTTTATGCATTAAGAAAAATAAAAAAGAAAAATTAAGTAGAATCAAAAAAGATATATCATTAGAGATAGATGATCCATTTATTATGAATTTAAGAAGTCCATTACAGTTAAATATAAATGGTAATGAATTTATAACAAAAGAAATGATTGAAGTGTTTTTAAAACCTGAGGAAGCGGAAGAATTTATGAAAGAATTTGATTTATCTGGTCATGGAAGAATTGATGTTTTAATGTTTAAAAATGCAATAAAAAGAGCCATAACATGTAGAAAAAAATTTATAAAGAGTTTAAAAGGTCAAGAAAGCATTTTAAAATTAGTAAGAAGATTAATGTCGATATTAATGTCTTTTTTAGCTTCTGTTGTTCTTTTATTTATTTTTGGAGTTTCTGCTGATACTATAATTGTCACGGGTGCAGCATTTATAACAGCAGTAACAGTTATATTAAGTTATATGTATACAAGTTTTATAACTTCAGTTATATTTATCGCTTTTTCTAATCCTTACAATATAGGAGATAGAATAAGATTGGATGGGGGGGAAGCAATGTACATTAAAAAAATAAAAACATACACTACCGAATTTGAAACAACAACTGGAAAAATAGTTATTTATGAAAATTCAAAATTAAGTAATGCGAAAATTTATAATGAAAGTCGTTCAAAAAATGCTTATATTGATATTTCTTTTAAAGTAGATATTAATACACCATTAGTAGCTCTTAAAGAATTAAGAAAAAGTTTACAATTTCTTGTTGATAGTAGGCCTAGTGATTTTTGCAAAACTAAAAATTTATACTTTGGATATTCTTTACAGCCAGGTCATTTTTACGAAATAAGTTTTTGGATTAAATGTGTTGAAGGATGGGGGAATTGGAGAAAAGTTTTTGAATTGAGAACAGATATTTATGATTTTATTATTTTACAATTAAGATTATTAAGTATATCTTACCGTTTGCCAACTCAAAAAATTGGATTTACTGCTCCTCTAAACATTGCTGATAATAGTATTTTAAAATTAAATAGAAATAAAGGGTTTGAATATCCTAGTACACCAAAGGAAGCTCGTAATCCTCTTTTTGTTCCGTCAGTCAAACATAAAAGAGAATTTGATATTTGTAATTATGAATACAATAATAATATGAGTTTTCTATACAATGATAGTAAAAACAATACTAATAATTATATTAATAGTATAAACTCACCAAATATGTACAATTATAAACGTACAAATAATTACTATTATAATACATCATCTATTTGTAATCATAATAATAATAATGATAAATCTATTAAAGAAAAATCGAAAGATTTTTGCAATAATGAAAAAAATTATGATAATTTATTATGCAAAAATAATTATTATGATGATATTAACTCTTCTATAAGATATAGAAGTGTAAAAAAGGAAGTGATTAATAATTTAGAAATAGATTCAAACAAAGAAATTTTAAGTAATGATTTCATGAAATACACTGAATATTATAAAAATAAAAACAATATACTTTCAAGAAATATGGATAATTTTTCAGGTGATAGTAATAAGAATAGAACAGTTGAAAGAAGAATAAATTATGATTATATTGACTATACTGAAAATAGCTTCCGCAAAAATACTAATTCTTGTTGCAGGAAGAACGAAAATATTATAGACGATCAAAATAATAACTGTTGTGATAATTTAATTTCAAAAAGTAAATATCTCCAATGCGATGATCAGGAAATCAACTTAAGACAATCAATGGAAAAATATGATTATACAAGCCATATAAATACATATTTTAATAATGTAAATTCTTATCACGATAATTATATGTACAAGGATCATAAGAATAGTAATGAAAATTTTTTTAATTACTCAAATACATATAATCAAAAATATCAAGATTCACTAAAATTGAATTATAATGATAAAGAATACTTTTCATATGAAAGTTCCTCTAGTTATGACAGCTTTGAATGTGTTAAACATTTTTCTAATCTTCATAACAAAAGTCACGAATTTTTAAATAAACAAAAAAGAAATATTTTTACATATCAAAATAAAAAAAAATACATTTAATTCAATAGTTTAATACAAATTTACTTACATTTTTATTGTTATAATTAATATGCAGTTATCAGATTAAAACACGCTCACTAATTTAAAAAAAAAAAAAAAGAAAAAAAAAAAAAATTGCACTTATCGTATATCCATTTAAAAAAATATAGATTTTAAATATATCTATCTTAATTGCCTAAAGGTGAATTATTTTTAGGAGTAAAAATATTTCAGTTAATATTTAAATTTTCACGTATGACAAAAAATGTTGGATATTTTTGAATAAATTTGCAATTTTATTTCTTAATGTTAATTTATTTGCATTCTGCACCATTTATAAACAGTATTTTTTGCTCATTTTAATTCATTTGTAAATATTTATTTTTATATTTATTTTAATATTATATATACAATCGCTTCCATTTAATGTTATATATTTTTTTTTCTTTTATTGTCATTAAATTATTAATATATATATATTTTTCATAGAATGATATTATATACTTGTTAATTGTTTAGTTAGATTTATTTATATATGTAAATTCAATAATTTTTCCATGTTTTATTTATTCACTATTTAATATTTATATATTTATCATTTTTTTTTTAATTTTTATCTGTCTATTACGTATAACTTTTAAATTTTCCTTAAGTACCCAATTGTTGTAAATACTTTAAGTAAAAAAAAAAAAAAACAATTTAATTAAAAGTTTGTCCTCATTTTTAACTAAATTGTAGAAAATAATATCAATACTATTAAAGTAATTCACAGTATATATATTTCATTTAAATAAGCATAATATATTTACATTTCGACTAATTTAGTAGTACAAATATTACATTTTAGAATAAAGAAATGATGTTATTCATATTATTTTGTTGCAATAATAAGGTTATAGGCCTGTTATAAAAGTAGGTACATAATTTTTAAGAATAAAAAAAAGTTTTCCTTGTTACCAATATGTAAGTTTAAATAAATATTTTTATTAAAAATATCTTTTATATGTGTTAATAGGTCAATGTTAAGAGAATAGTTCCCTTTTCAGTGTTTTAAATTTATAAATTTAAATTTGCATGTAGCATCCATACTTCTTAAAATAATTACATAAAAAATTTTAAAATTATTTTATAAAATTAACATATATAGATTATTCTAAATATCAATTAAAAGGAAATAATTGAAGAATTATAGTTTCTTCTGCATGTTAAGTGTAATAATAAATTAAATTATTATATCATATCTTAAATTTTTTTATTTTTTTACGTTATTATAATAAATGTAAAAAAATAGGTTAAACATATTACAGTAAATGTAACAAAATATACTTTAATTTTTATTTATTTATTTTTTTTAAAATAACAAAATATTAATTTCCCTTCATGTTACAAAATATATATAATATATATATAATATGAAAGTATGTATATTATAAAAGAATAAATAATCTTAGAAAAAATGAATATATATATATACGTAATTTAGTTTTATAATTTTCTTTATAAAAAATAAATGTTCTACATATTTTTACTTCTATTTTTTATGCTTCTAATATTTATATTATTTCCAATCATATTAAATGAGATTTATTAAATTTTTTAGATTTTTCATAATTCTATATAAAAGAACGTAGATGAGTTTTTTGTTGCATTTAGTTTTATAAAATAATTTTTATTAAATTTCCGCAAAAATAAAAACATTGTATTTTATTTTACAAATATTTAATTAATAATTTGTCATTTTATTAAAAATGAAAATTATAACCATGCATTGTTCTTTAAAATGAGTAAATTAATTTTTTATTTTGCAAAATAAAAAAATAAAAAAAATTAATACAATAAAAAGGACATAAATATTTTGCTAGAGTATAATGTTATACTTCTACTTAAAATTGTTTAACTCTTCTTTTTTCTTGATGAAAAAAGGGGTAACATTGAATAAAAATACAAAAATAAAAAATTATAATATTAATATTTATTTATTAAATTGTGATATTTATGCTTAAATTTGTAAATTTTAAAATACTATAGAAATTAAAAAAAAAAAAAAATATATATAACGTTGCACACAAAAATATGCAATTTTTTTTCCCCGTTAATTAAATATATATATGTATGTAACAATAATTTTTTAAAAAATTTAATAGTAAATAGTTCTCCTTAAATTATTATATGATCAAACTCTTTACATTTTCACGTAGGTGCTAGAAGAAATTTATAAAAATTATATAATTTCATAATCGTATTGAAATATATGAATATTTATTCAATTTATTTTACACACAAGAAGTAAATTTCGGGATACTGATGAAACTATATGCACACACGTCATGAAAAAATAAAAACTTCGCAAAAAAAAACAACATTCTACTCTTTATAATTTAACCACAATATAATAAAAAAAAAAAAAAATTTTAATTATATATTTCATATATATTTTTTTTAATTTTTACACTATTATTTGCATTAGATAGAAATAGAATTTTAGCTTTTATCTTCAATGATTAAGATATATATCTTACTTTCTTAAATATAAAAAAAAAATCATTATTAAATAAACTATTATTTATATCCATAATTATCCTTTACTAAGTAAAAGTTTACTAAATATAATTATATAAGTTTAAAATAAAAAATTTAAAAATTAAATGAAAAATAGTATACTTTTTATTAAAGTTAATACATTTTATATTTATTACTCAAAAATAAAGTTCTTCATAAATTTTTTTGAATATATATATTTATACAAAAATATATAAATATAAATATATAATATATATAATATATATATATATATATATATATATATATATATATATATATATATAAATATATATAAATATATTACATGTATGTGCATATATTATGAATAGAAAAAAAAATAGTCATTTACTTGAAGAATAAACAACAAAAATATATTGGTGTAATTTATAATTAACATTTCTGTATATTTTTTTTCAAAAAAATTTAATTACTTTTACATTTAAAAACACTAAAATAAAATTTTACTTTTATTTTATATATTTTCCATTTTTTTTAGGTGAACATAAATGTATTTATATTACTATAATTTTTGAAGAACAAAAATACTTCTAAAATAACTCTAATTTAATATAATTTTTTTAATGTTTTCAAATAAAATAATTATTTTTTTAATATGTATGCATATAGAAGACTTGTGAAGGAAATACTTTTAAAAAATAAAATATATATATTTTTAAATAAATGTTTTATGATATTTACATTTAATGTATGTTAAATATTATAACATATAGAATATGTAAAAATATAAAGAAATTTTATTCTTTTGTTATTTAACTTGCTATTTTACACAATTTCCATCACCTTCTGCCTATCCGATAAATTTTTTTAATAATTTTATTTATAAATTTTCAGTATATGTATTAAAATTTATTACTTAATTAAATCTACAAAAGTTTATGAGTGCACATTTTTTTTATAATTTGTTTTGCATTTTCAGATTTATTCTGTGTGCGAAAAAAAATGATAAACAAAAAATTTTATACAAAAAAAAAGTAATAAAATATAATAAATATGTCTGTAGAAATATAATATGTATATAATAATTAAAATATATGCATATTACTATTAATTTTGGTATATACTACATTAAATTTTGTATGTACAATATTTTAAAACGTGTGCATATACTATTTTACATAAAACATATATAATTCTATAAAACTTTATAAACAGAAAAAAGTCCCTTTTAAAAATATTTATTTATAAAGTAATATATTTATCAACCTAAAATAAAAATATATTTAAATAATTTTATGCATTTAGTCGTTATTTTGTGCCTATATATTAAACATAAAAATAAATACATAGAACAAGTAAATTGTGCATTTAAAAACAACTTTACCACTTTTTTATTTTTTTAACTTTTTAAAATGTGCACCTATTCATAATAAATTTTATATTATGCTGTACAAAATATAAAATATATATAAAGCATATATATTTTTTATATTATCTCACAGTAGAAAATTTATTTTTAACTTTACAGCAAATGCATTAATTTTAATGAATACTTGATTTTTAATTTTTTTACTGCATAAAAGCATGTTTTTATGGTGCATGAAAACACACATTGATATATCTTGCATGCAAACTTACATATATATTTTTTCTAATATTATCAGTATGTGAAATTACATGCACACGAAATAAGGAATCTTTTTAATATTTTGTTAAAAGAAAAAAAAAAAAAAAAAAAGTATATAGAAAGAGCAGTAATTATTTTTTTTATTATAAGATTCGGTTGTAGAAAAATAAAAAGAGCATAATTTTTTTGATTGTTGTAAATATGATTAATATATAACATTTTTTTTTATGTTATTTATTCATGTTCATAAAACATTCATTATTAATACATATGATATAAATTTATTTCTCCACAAGCAGCGGAAACATGCATATGTTTGAACAAATTTTTGTTTCCTTCTTTTCTTTGAGATGTCAAAAAAAATTATAGTATAAAAAAAAAAGCGAAAATTGAAAACAAAAAATAAGAAATTTAGTATATATTTTATGTTATTTTATATATTATAAAATATTTTTAGTTTATATATATTCTTTCAATTTTGTTGTAAATCTATATCAGTATTATCTTCATAATGTATCATTTTATGAATACATAAAAATAATTATTTCATATTTCATCGTTCGGAATGTTTTTAAATTTTTTATTATTATAGTAAAAGAGAACGGATGCTATATATCATTTGATTTCTTTTTTTAACAATAAATATTTCCATATTTTATACATTCATTCAATATATATATATATATATATATATATATATATATATATATATATATATATATGAATTAATGTTTTTTTTTCATAAATTATATACAACAATAAATATTTTTTTATATAATTTATTTTTTTTTTATTTTTTTTTTTTTTTGTTTTTTAATTTTGTTAAATGATATTTTGTGTTTTAATACATTTGGTGAATATAAAATAAAAATATATATTATACTTTTTTCATAACATTATACATTTATTAATATATTTTATCACTTTTCATTTTATTAAATTTTATTATATTTATAAATTTACATGTTTTCATATTCTATTTTTCTTCTACATTTGATAATTTACAATAAAAAAAAATTATATAGGCCTAAGTATGCAAAAATATATAAATATTAAATGATATATAAATGTTCGTATGCATATTAAATTGTTCTTAATTCGTACGTATGCTGAATAAGCTGTTTATTTTGTCATTAATTTCATATTTTATAATTTTAATTGTTTCAAAATATATATGCATATTATTGCTCAAGTTATATGTTGAATAAAAATTTGAATATTATTTTTATATACATTTTTTTGTTTATACAACCTTTATATGTATTTATGTATGTGAACCTTTTTTTTTTTTTTTTTTTTTTTTTTTTTTGAGTAGCCGTAAAATATGTATAAAAAAGATAAAATACTTTTTTATATCAGCATTTTTATAGCATAAATACACATTTTCTTAGTTTTTTTTTTTTTTTTTCCCCTCAAACATAGTGGAAATTTTTATTTTTAAAAAGGTAATATTTTTTTATGTTGTTCTATAATGTATTTATAAATATTTACGTGATTTGGGTGTATTATTATGTTTTCTTCTTTTAATTTTTTAAGTACATTACCTTTTTTAAAACAAAACACATTTATATTTCTTATAAAAAAATTAAAAAAAACAAATATATATATATGTACATGTAAAATAAAGAGGAATTTTTTTATAAATTTAAAATGCATTATTAAAATTTTACTTTGAGATAATTCTGTTAAATGTACGTTTTTGTATTCAATTAAATGTATTAAAATAAATGTTGTAATAAGCATTAATAAATCTAGTACGTAAAAATATGTCGAAATATATAATAAAGCTTAATGATAAAATTAGTTAAGCCTAATTTAATATATATTGGTACATAATGCTTTTCTTAATTTATTATTTTATTTAAACAAAAATTCAATTTTTTTTATTTTATGTAAAAAATATATATATAAACTTAACTGTTTTAACTATTACAATGACAATTTATTTTTTAAGGTCATTTTATAACTAACAAGTTTCTATATGTTTTTAAATGTGTATCTATATATTTTTATTATAAAATGTTGAATTAAAAAGTATAAAAATAAAGTACTGATAAAAACTTATTTTTGTTTAAATATATTTTTTGTTTTTTTTTTTTTTTTTTTTTTTTGGTTATTTGTTTTTGTTAAGTTATTTTGAACAAAATATTTACTTTCACAATTAATTTAAAATTTCATTTACATACTTTTTTATTATAAAATGAGAATGTATTTTTATTATTTTACTGAATTACGTAGAAATTTAATTTTTTAATTTTACATAAAAATAATTCAATTATATATTTAAAGATTTTACATTTAGAAAAAGCTTATATATATATGTATATATATATATATATATATATTTTTCAACCATAGATGTTATAAATTTATTATCTAATTTAAAAGTAGAAAAAATTTTTATAATGTTTTAATTTTATGGGTTTTATTTTTGAAGTTAAAAAAAATTGTAAAAAGTTATAAAGTTTTGAATTTTTTTCCAATTTTTTGTTTAATCTGCATTACATTTTTTTGAATTTTATGGTTGCAATGTTAGAGTTAAGAACTAGTTCAAATACCAATAAGAAAAGTAGTAAACTTGATGAAAAAAGTAAGAAAGTTATAAAAAGTGAAAACGATAATTCAGAAGACTTAAAAAAACTATATAATGAAGATTCTATAAATAAAATGGATAATTATATGAATTATTCAGAACAAAAAACTCAGAATTATCCTATAAGTAGAACAACAACTTCTAACGTAATTAATGGCGGAAGTATGGAAAGTGTAAATGATGGAACATTTAATAATAACTCCAAATGTGCTAATATTTCAAATGATTATGAAAATATAAAGCAAATAAATGAAAATATACATATGAATAGTGAACATCGCGAAGGTGATGATTATGAAAATCTAAATGATAAAAATAAGAAAATAATAAAAAACAAAAATAATGAAGATCATGAGGAAGTTGGTTTTGAATCTCCTAAGATAGAATTGGAATTAAATGAAAAAGAGCATGGTAATGAGAATGATATAGAAAATGAAAACGAAAAGATGGAAGAATCGCAAAATGAAAAAATGTGTAGCAATAAATCTGATTTAAATTATAAAATTGAAGATAAGAATGGAATTATAAAAGAAGAAACATCTTTATTATATGATATGGAAAATATATATAAAAAGAATGATTTTCCCCCTGATTTTAATGAAAATAATCTTAGTGATAGTAATAATAATATTAATGTTAATAGTTCTAATACCTTGTTAGATAAAGCATGTGAGGATGAAGAATCAAAAGAAAAATATGATGAAAATTTTATTAGTTACAACAGTCCTTGTGGATACAAAGAAGAAATAAAAAAAGAAAACCCACTATTTAAAGGGGAAAATGAAATAGAAAATAATATGAATAAGTTAAATGAAGACATGAATTTAATTGATGAAAATAATGTTAATTTAAAAAATTCCTTAATTAAGGAACTTATAACAAAAAAGAATAGTAAGGAAATAGGAAATGATCAAAATAAAACACTTTCATTAATAGATAATTTATTAAATTTAAAAAATGATGAACGATTAAATAATCAGTTAAACAAATATTTGAATGAAGAAAAAAATAATTTAGAAATTAATAAAAAGTCAAAAGATACAATGTTAGAAAATGGTAGTTGTGATAATTTTAATTGTATTGTTGATACAGGTAACAATGAATCGACTAATAAAAATGAAAATTTGATGAAGCTTAAAATTATATGCTTAAGTTATTTGAGAATTTTGAAAAGGTTGACATCTTTATGGAGTGAAACAGATAAAACATTTGAATATCATTTTGTGAATTTATTAAATAATGTAAATTCAAATAATTTAGATAATTATTTATGTTGTTTTTCGAATATAAAAATATGTTTCATTAAAAATGTGTTTTTGGATTCAATTATTGAATGTATTGAAGAATTAGAAATAATAAAAAAATTTAAAATGTCCGAAAAAAAGGAGGATATAAATGAAAAAGGAGTAATGGATAAAAACGAATTCCATAAGCAAATTTTAGAAGAAGTAGAAAATAACCTAACAAAAGAAATTATTGAAGAAATATTTCAGTTAACCTTGAAAAATCCATATTGCAATAATAATTATTTAAATAATATGAATACTTCAGAAGGAGAACATAATACATTATCTATTTTTAGTGGATCATCTAAGAATAATTTATATAATGGTTCAAATTTAATTTTTGATTTGAAAAAAGGAAAAGATTATTTGAATTGCAGCAATAGAAATATATGTAATTCATTAGGAAATTGTACAGCTAATCAAAGTAATCATACATGTAATTCGCATACAAATCATTCATGTGGTAACATGTCTTTAAATTATTCAAACAGTTTTCCTTTTAATTGTATAAATAGTAATATAGGTAATTCTACCAATAATATTAATAATAAAAATAATATAATTAATAATAGTAGTACAAATGGCAATAATACTAATTATAATAATTATTCTATTGGATCTAGTGGATGTAAAAAAAAATGTAACTATTCAGATGAAAACATTTTGAACAAATTAAATGTTAGTATTGATTATAATTCTTATAACGATTTTAATAACAATTATATTCAAGAAGCAGAGAAAGTGGTTGAAAAATATAAAAATTTGAGTAAAATAAATTCAAAAGATAGTGAAAATATGTATAGCTCATGCAGTCATACAAATATGCAAGATATAAATAACAATAATTTAAATGCTTATTTGCAACTAAAAATGTTTATTTCTGAATATGAGAATTTATGTAAAAATGACAAAATAAAATTAAAAGATTTAGATTTAAATGCAAATGACCTAAATTTTTTAAAATGTTTATATGCTCACCTAAACTCAACTAATATTCTAGAGGTATAGAAGAAATTAAATAAAATATGCATTTATATGTTTTTATTTTTGTATATTAATATATTTTATATTTATTATATATATATTTATCATTTTTCATAAATCATTATTATATCTATTAATTTTCATTCCTTTTTTTTTTTTTTTTTTTTTTTTTGTTATAGGACAAAGGAATAAGTGACATGTACAACGCTGAAAATGATTCAAAAGAATCAAAGAAAAACTACTATGAAAATAAGTTGAAACTAGAGTGCTCAAGTAATAATGACTTAAACAAATTGATTCCAAATTATAAATTGAATGAAGAAGAAAGTTTTGAAGACAGAGAAAACTACTCTAAATATGAAAGAGATCAAGGATTATTAAATTCAAATGACAATTTGAACTATTTATCGAACAGTTTTCAGAATATATTAAGAAAAAGAAAAATATATGATAATTATTTATCGAAATGTAATAATGGTTCAAATATGAATAATAATTCATGTTATGACTTAAATTATCTTTTATACAACACTAATGTTTTAAAAAAATTAAAATTTAATTTATTAGAAAATAAGAAGAATGGGCATAATGACTTTAGAAAAAAAGATTCTAATGATTTAACATTAGATGATAGTAGTTCTCACGTAAATTCAAGAAAATCCTATGTATATAAAAATAATATTTTAAATAATTTAAAAAATTTTAAGGATATGTTAAATTTATCGCAAGAAAGCATAAATAAAAAAGGATCATTTAAAAACTCTGCAGATCATATTAATCCAAGCACATTATATGATTTTATTTTAAATACTAATAGTTCAAGTAATGTACGTGAAAATTCTTTGCAACATAATACCATTGCAAATAATATAAGTAGTAATAATAGTAGTGTTAATAATAGTAATAACAATAATAGTAATGGCATTAATATAAACAGCAATTATAATATAAACAATAATAGTATTCAAAAAAAGAATAGTTATGACTATAATCCTGATTATAATTCTAAAATTAGTGCTAATGGCTCTGAATTATCTATAAATAATCAAGAAAATAATGATGGAATACTAAATAATGGGAAAGTAGAAAGCAGTGTTAATTATAAAAGTAAAAATGATATTAATAAAAATATAGCAATGAATAACAAAAATACCAAAAATGTAAAAAATGCTTCTGGTAGTCCTGTATCAACAAATTATGGTATAGGAAAATTAAAATATGAAATGCCAGTTGGAGTAAATCCGAATGATGATAAAGTGAAAGGAGTTTATTTTTCTAAATCTCCAAGAGGAGTAGGTAAATGGAATGCTTATTTTCAAATAGCAAATAATAAGAGATTATTTACTAGTTTCAGTGTAAGTAAGTATGGATATAACGAAGCACGAAAATTATCTATATTAAAAAGAACAGAATGGGAAAAAGAATATAAGCATCATACAGATTTAAAAAATTCTGATTCTAAAAAAGGAAAAAAGAAAAGTCATGTTGCTGCAAGCAACCTATTAAGGAGTAATGTAAAAAATATATCCAAAGGAAATTCTAATAATTCTAATAGTGATGCTTCCATATCATATGCAAAAGATAATCAATTAAAGGAAGATTGTCTATTATATTCCAATGACGAAGAAGGTTTAATAAGTAATAAAATAAATACAGATATTCCTAGTGATATAAATGATCAACAATCATCTAATAAAAAAATAAATAAATTAAATATGGGGAATAATGGGTATATTAAAGTAGAAGATAATTTAAATTTTTTTATTGAATGCGCAAAAAATGAAAATGAATCATTCAATTCAGTAGATTTATTGAGATCAAGTCTAACTAATGATAAAAATAATTCAAAAAAAAATTCCATGAATTATACACAAAATTCCATTACGAATCCTTACAATAATGTTATCGATAATAAACATCCCTTAAATTCATCTAGAATTTTATCTAACTCTCTAGGTTTATCGAATAAATATATTAGAAATTTACATTTTCCAACCATTGATTCTCATGCAGTTAGCAATTTTTTAGAAGCTGTAACAGATGATCAGAAAATATCATCTTAGTCTATTTTGTTTATAGTAAAGTTAATTTAAGGAAATGATAGAAATGCAAAAAAAAAAAAAAAAAAAAAAGGAAACAATAATTTTGGAGATGTAGAGATTAAGTATTGTATGTATATATATATATATATATATGTATATATATATATTTATATATATATTTATATATATATTTATATATATATATTTATATGTATATTTATATATAATAGTTGTATTTTTATTTATTTATCTTTTATCTTTTTTTTTTTTTTTTGTTTGTTTTTTTATTAATATTTTATATGAATTTCATCTTTTTAAAGCTTAGCATAATATATGCATATATTTTTTTATTTTATTCTTTTATTGTTTTTAAATGTGTTAATGCTTTATATCATTAATATTTTTTTTTTCTTTTTTTTTTAATATATAATATCATATATATGTGACATATATATTTGAAATAAAAAGAAATATAAAATTAGGGAAATTTTAAATATTTGTATTTAACATTTATCACGAAAAAAACAATTTTTTTTTTTATTTTTAATTTAAAATTATATGACTTTTATAATTCCGTTTTATATAATATTTATTATTTAAAATAATTATTCGAAAATAAAAAAGTAAAAAATTTTAATAAAAAAGTATATATATTTATGTATATATTTTTAATGGAATCTGTCTTTCTCTTTGAATTTCACTTACAGAAAAATTTTCTTTTTATACTTTTTTTTTTTTTTATGAAAACGTTTAATATGAGAAAATAAAATTTTGTGCTGTTTGTTAATTTATTTTTATCAAATTGTATTTTTTTTTTTTTTTTTTTTTTTTTTTTTTTTTTTTTTTTTTTTTTTTTTTTGTTTTTTTTCTTTAAGACAGTTTAAAGTCCATATTTCTTATTATAATAGATATTTAAATATAAAATATACAATATTTACTGTTTTTTTTAATTTTATTTTCCTTTTTTTTTTTTTTTTTTATTATTCTAGATTATTATTTTTTTTGTTGAACTTTTAAAATACTTTAAAATTATTTGATAAAAAATATGTTGTAATCATTCTATAATTTTTTTTAGATAGTTGAAGAAAAAATAAAAATAAGACAAACATAAAAATTAAAATTACTAGGGGAATTAATTATTGTATTATGGATACAAAGTACATGTATCACATAATTTAAAAATAAAATAACTTTTTTATAAAATTAAATAAGTTATATTTTTATTGTATCTTATATAAAAAATAAAATATTATTATATATTTAATGGCTCAAAGTATTAGGTTAAAATGGAAATATGTTATTTTTACTTTTTTTAAATAAAATCTTCCATACATTAAAAAAAAAAGTAAAAACAAAAAGAACACCATTATAATTGTTAAATTCATTTATAATTTTGTAAATATTAACATATTAAAGAATAAATTAAATAAAAATTATATCAAATAATTATTTAATATTATAATAACTTAAATTCTATTTTTTAATAAAAATATTTAATGAACTTTTTAATGAAAAAATGATTTATCCTGTTTTAATAAATAACTATTATACAAAATAGAGTAAAAATTATTAGAACATATATATATATATGGTATAAAAAAATATTACAAAAAAAAAAAAAAAAAAAGATATATATATAGAAATTATCTTAATATATCTTAATTTTACAATATCTTTTTCAATAGCATGAGAATTTTATAAAATTAGGAAATTCATGAGATTCATCGAGAATATATATTGTTACTTTTTATTTTTTAAATAGAAATTTTTGTATAATAATTTATTATTATTATTTTTTATTATATATATTTTTACTTAATTTTATTTGTGTTTTAATATGCATATAAAGATTGAGACTTTTAAAATAATTTATACTTTAAATATATCTAATACATGCAAGAAATTTTTTAGGCTTATTGAAATAAGCTCAGAACTTATAATTTTAAAAAAAAAAAATTAAAAAAAAAAAAAAAAAAAAAAAATTTTTTTTTTTATTATTGAACATTTTTAAAAATATAGTCCTTAATAAACATTAAAAATTAGTTATTTTACATTTAATCTCTATAGAGCCTTTTTTATTATGTATCAAATGAAAAAAGAAATACTTCCCTATACGACCAAATGGGTAAATTAACTAACACATTATCAAAAAAAAAAAAAATAATAATGAGCTATTATAAAGTCTATACCTTACAGAAAAATACATTATTAAAAAAAAAAATTTTATTTTGTTTTAATTAGATAATATTCTCTCTAAAATTCAAATAATATAACTAGTAATTTTTCATATTTTTTTCTATAAAGGAAAAGAAAAACACTTGTGTATATTAGAAATATGAGAAGTATCCTATAATTCATATAAAAAAAGAAATAAAATAAAATGTTATGAAAAAATGACATAAAAATAAATAGAAAATTGTAATTTTTGTAACAATAACATTTTAAAAAAAAGTATCTTTTTTAAATATGCTAAAAAAAGCAATTTCATTTTTTTTAAAAATTATAGATACATTTTTGTAATAATAAATTTACTTCAAAGTATGTTCTTTTTTATATGTTTACTTTATTTTTATTTTTTCCTCTTATATGGATAAATTTAACTTTAAATTATTATGGATATTTGCTAGTATATGTACATATAATAAAAAAAAAAAAATGTAAAAATAGAAAGAAAAGAAAATTTATGTATAGGTAAAAGATAGATATAAAAAATGATGTAATATTTCGAAAAAATATATAAGAAGAAAAAAATTTCTTCAGATAAATAGGATTAAACATATTATTTATTTTTCCCTTTTTTATTTTTCGCTTTTTTTAAAAATTTTTCTACTTTTAATTTTTGTTTTTTCTCTGCTCTTTCAATTCTTGAATATAACTTTCTTTTTTTTTTACTTAAAGCAATTTTGTTTCTTTGTATTTCTTCTTGGTTTTTTAAATTTTTGATATTAGAAATACTTATATCTTTTTTCTTTTTCATAGCATCTATATTTTTATCTTCATTTTCTAATTCAACTTGATTATTTAAAGCAGCATTTCTATGACTTTCAAGAATTATATCATTCATTTCATCTTCTGATTTTAAAATTTCTTCATCATCATTTTCATTGGAATTATTTTTTTCTTGATTAGAATCATTTTTAATTAGCATCTTATTTATTGTATACTCTTCTTTTTTTACAAAATTTTTATAATTATCATCTTCAATAAAAGGAGATAAATGAACTGGTAGGTTTTTATCTATAAAATAGTCACTACATGGTAATATTTTTTTCTGATTTAAGCAGTCAAAAATATATTGAGGTTGTATAATGTTTCTTTTATATTTAAATTCATTTAATTTGATAGACTCATGAGATTCTATAATTTCATGTGTAATTTTGTTACTTTCATATTTAAATGGTGAGTATAAATTTTTCCAGCATATTTGTCCTCCACATGATAAAATAATAATTGATAAAATATCAAATGGCATATCATTATGAATATAGAAAATATAATCTTTAAAAAGTTCTTTTGTATTATCTTCATCATTTATATTATGTTTTACAACTATATTTTTGCTTTCGTTATCTTCATTATTTATGAAAATTTCATTTTTCTCATTTTCTTTCTCACCTTGAGTTTCTTTTTCATTCTTTATACTCTTTTCTGCGCTTTGATCATTCTTATTTTCATCATTATTTTCTTTACTTTTTATTTTGTTCTTTCTTTTTATAAATGAGAGATTACCATTTTCTTTTTCATCATCACATACGTTTTTGTTTTTAATTTTTTTTTTTTTTTTTTCTTTCTCATATTTGTTCTTATCTTTTTTATTTTCTAAATCCTTTTTTTTTGTTTCATATATAGAAA
This sequence comes from Plasmodium gallinaceum, assembly GCF_900005855.1. Classification (NCBI taxonomy): domain Eukaryota; phylum Apicomplexa; class Aconoidasida; order Haemosporida; family Plasmodiidae; genus Plasmodium; species Plasmodium gallinaceum. The sequence continues at coordinate 378,035 of NW_021628265.1, read as the reverse complement.
TAAAGTAAGGATCAAAAGATAAATGTTTAAATTTTTCGTTTTTTAAAGTTTCGTTTTCTTCTGGTGGATATTGTAAATTATCTAATTTAAATAATTTAAATAAAACAAATTTTAATAAAGAAATATAGTATTCAATAAAAGTTGTTATTAAACGAAAATCAATTGATTTCGATAAATATGGTGTATAAATATGAGGTATAATCCAGGTAACTTTTTTCTGCAAAATTTCAGCCTGTAAATAATAACCTTTAACACTTATAAATCCTTTTTTTATTTTGTTTGTTTTATATACATAATAATGAAAATGATTTTTTAAATCTTCACACAATTTAACTAAATTATTTTTTATTCCTAATTTCTCATTAGATGGTAATAAAGAATAAGCTACAATAGAACTTAAGGAATCATCTAACTGCTCAATTGCATAAGATAAAACAGGAAATCTTTCTTTTATAATATGATCTAATTTATATTTTGGAAAGTTGCTTATTATATTTTTACATCTTGTTTCATCCTGTAATACTATTTTAAATTTCTTATATTTTTTTAAAAATATTTTAATTTTTCTAAAATCTTGAATAATTTTTTCATGGGATAATTTTAAATAATCATTTCTTGTATAAAATATTTTGTGTTTATAAAATTTTTTTCTATATTTTAAGGGGATTTCTTTAAAATCTTTAGGATAAATTCCTTTAAATATACATAATTTTCTAAATTCATCTTCATTTATATATAATTTTTTTAATATACTTTTTTTTGTTAAATACTTTCCTTCTTTTTTTTTTTTTATTTTCTTTCTTAATTTATGAATATGCATTTTCACGAAAAATCAATAACTTATATATTCCACGAATATTAAAATAACATAGATATATTCAAAATAAAAAATAAACAAAAAAAAAAAAAAAAAAAAGAGAAAAATGTTAAATATTTAATTATTATTAATGAAAATTAAAAGTATTAAAAAAATTCTTAATACCAAAGAATTGAAAAAACAACAAAAATGTTTAAAAAAGTTTAAATGAAACAAACTTATAATCTTTTTAAATATTTATTTTTTTAAATAAAAAAATATTATAAATAAAAAAAGAAAAAATATAATAAAATTTTATATATTTAAATTTGTTAAATTAATGAAAACAGCTAATATTAAAATTAATATAAGTAAAATATATAAATATAAAAAGATGATAACTATTTAAAATTTATTTTTAAATTTTATAACAAAATTTATATTTTTTAAAAAAAATGTAATTCTTGTTTATATGCATTTTTTTTAAACTTAATTATTTTAGTTGTATTAACTTTTCTCAATTTAAAATACATGTTAGAAAAAAAAAAAATTTTTATGCAAATGAAGATAAAATATCTTTATTGTTTTATATTTTTTTTTTTATGTTTTATTTTTTTAAAAGTGTTTTTACAATTTTTTTTTTTTTTTATAATTTTTAATTTTAAAATGTAGATTTCTTAAAATTTTATCTTCAGATTCAGAATACCTCAAAATCTGAAATCTTGAACCTTTCTGAAACTTTCATAAAAAAAAAAAAAACAGTTGTATAATAATACTTTCTGATTTATTTTAAATTTAAAATTAACATATTTTTATTTCATTAATAAGTTTATTTCTATAGTTAAAGACTCTTACGAAAAAAGAACAGACATTCAAAGTTGCATAATTATAATAAAAAAAAAAATAATTTTTTTAAATGATATTATGGGTTTAGTAAAATATATTAATTTTTCCTTTTATTTCATTAAAAAATTCGTTCAAAATTACTATTTTTTTCTTAAAATATATAAAGATATGTTATTATATAAAGAGAAAATATATATCTCTATATATCAATATGTAAAGAATAAAAATAAAAAAAAAAAAGGACATTCTATATAACTTTATACTTAATGAAATTAAATAAATTTAATTTATTTTAAATTAATAAAAAAAATTCTCAATTAAGTTTCCTTTTCTCATTTCATTCCTTTTTTCTTCTTAATTACTTTTTTATTCGGACCTAAAAATTTTTTAAAATTATTCTTCTATAAATATTTTACATTTTTTTTTTTTTTTTTGTCTAAATTATAAAGACTAGGTTAAAATTCATTAAAGAAAATTTTATTAATATTATAAATCAAATTTTTTTTATTTTTAATACTAGAAAAAAAAAAAAAAAAATATTTTCCTATAATGAATTATTAATTATCTCCATTAAAATTTATTTTTTCCCTTTTCATATATTACTATAATTATATATTTTTCCTGTTATTTTATTAGAAAACTAGAAAAAGGATAAATATGAGTAATAAAAAATACACATCTAAAAATTCAAAAAATTTAAAAAAAAAGAAAAAAGAAATAAATCATAATAACGAGTGTGATAAATTAAGTGTCACATCAACTTCTTATAATTTAAATGAGATAGACAAAAGTGAAAAAGAATTTAGTATAAATGAGTGCAAAATAGAAGAAAATATAACTATCAATGAAGGAAAATTAGAAGAAAATATGAATTATGAATTAACAAATGATTCTATTATTAGTAATGAAAAAATGAATAAATTCATAAAAATAGAAAAAATACATAATAATAATCTTGTTGATCATGATAAAGAAAAATATTATAAAAGTACAAATTACATGAATATTTCAAGTGATGATTTAAAAAATAATAAAATAGAAGATGAAAAAAAAAATTTTAATTTAAAAAATAATAATAATAATAATAATAATAATAATAGAAAATTCTCTAATTTAAAAAATAAAAATAATGAGATAACAGCTAGTGATAAACTTGGAAAATTAAAAGATATTTTATATGATCAGTTAAAGAAAAAAAATATGACTTTAGATGAGAAATTAAGGAATAAAAAAAATGAAAAATCTAAATTAGAAGAGGTTGTAAAAAGAGAGGGACTCGAACTATTTAGAATAAATAAAGAAATTGAAGATTTAGAAAAAAAAGAACAAGAAGTAATAGAGTCATTACAAAGGATACATTGCAAGAAAAATATCTATTTAAATGAAAATATAGAGCTAAAAAAAAGTTACGATAATGAATTAATGAATTTAAAAAAAGAATTAAGTTATTATGCTGAAATATATAATAAATATAATAATAGTCTTTTAGAAAGAAATAACTTAAAAAAATATTATGAATTTATTAATGCTAATTCTAAAATTAGAGAAAATATGCTTTCATCAGATAGACAGATGAAATTAAAAGAAAACAAAATTAATAAAAAAGAAAATGTGATTAGTAAATTGAATCATCAAATTAACGAGATAAAAAATAATAATGATATAAAAAAAAATCTATGCAAAAATGAAGAAACAGAGGGTAAAAATTTAGAAAAATTAATAAGTGATGGAAAGAAAGAATTACTACTTCTAAAAAATGAAAAAAAAAGTATCGTTAAAAAATTAAATGAATCCATTAATCAAATGAAGAAAAGAGATGAAGCTATTGATGAAATTAATAGCAAATTAAATGAACTGAAATTAAATATTAACGATTTAGAAAAAAACAACGAAAAATTACATAGAGAATTTGTACTTGAAAAAGAAAAAAAGGAAAATTTTAATATGGAATTTAATATATTAAAAAATGATTTAAAAAAATTAAAAAAAAAAAAAGAAGATATAGAGAAAGATATAGATGAAATATCAACTTATAACAATAAAATGAGAATAGAATTAAATAAAGAAAAAAAAAATTCTGAAGTTATATGTGACGAAATAAAAAATATAAATAAGGACATAATGAATAAAGAGAGTTCAATAAAGATAATAAAAAATGATATTAGTAGAAATATTGATAAAATTATAAATGTTTATACTGAAGAAATAAAAGTAAACCATTTTGCATCTAAGATAAAAAATGAAGTGTCTTCTATTAAAGAAAATATAAGTAAAAAAGAAAATGAAATAGAAAATTATAAAAATGCAATTGTTAGAATAAAAATTCAACAAATTTTGGAAAATACTAAAATAGAAAATATGCAGAAAAAAATGGGTAAATTAGAAAATGAATTTAATGAAAAAAATAATATTCTATCAAATTATGAAAACACAATAAAAAAAAATCATTATATAATTGAAAATAAACAAGTAGAAGTAGATAGATTAAACGAAGAATTTGATAAAAAAAACAAAAAAAGTGATGATTTTGGAAAACCTGTAACTTCAGAAATAAAAATACAAAAATTAAATAAACAAATTTCTTATATTTTAAAAGAAAGTAGATTTTTAGAAAAACAGTGGTTCCTTAAACAATCAAATATGGTAAAAATACAAAATGATAATGTTAAAATAAATGATGAAATAATAAAAAACAAAGACTTATGTGTAATTTTAGATCAAAAAAAATGTGAGCTGCAAGAAAATTTAAAAAATGTACACAACATAATAAAAAAATTAAATAAAAACATTTTATATATCAGATTACAACTAGAAAAATTTGCATCTAAGAATAATGAAACCTTAGATAAAATTAAAAAACTAGAAGATGATATTTTAAAATGGAATGAAAATTTAAATATAAAGGCAGAAGGAGATAAAAAAAAGAAAGAAAACTTACAAATTGAAATAGATGAATTGAAAAAAGAAAAAATGCAATATCAACAAGATCTATTAGATTATGAAAATAAAATTCTTATTTTTGAAAATAAAATTATAGAAGAAAGGAAATTGCAGGAAATAATAAAGGAATATATAGGAAATAAAGATATAATACAACTAAAAAAGCAAATACAACAGAAAAATACAATTATAGAAAATATGAAAAAACAACAAAACACAATTCTATCAAGCATCCAATTTGCTTTAAATAAAAGAAATGACTTAGATAATAAGAAGGAAATTTTTCAAAAAAATTATGAAAGTGGTGTTAATGTCTCTTTTAAAATATATCATGAAATTTCTTTAATAAAAAAAAATTTTAAAGTAACAAAAAATAAAAGGAAACAACTAAACAATCATCTAATCGAAATAATAGAAATACATAATAATTTATTAAAACAAGAAGAAGATCAAAAATTAAACTTGAAACATCTAAATGAAGAATATTACGCATTTGAAGGTATTCTAAAAATTCAAAATTATCAGAAAAAACATCGTTTTCAAGAATTATTAAAATTTCAAAAAGCAATGAAAAACATGAATTCATTTGAAAACTTGAAAATTCCTTATGTTCAAATAAAAGAAAAGTGTTCAACATATAAAAAAAAACTTTTAATAATTAAGAATAAATTAGAAAGTTTTAATACAGAAAATGAAAATTATATTAAATGTATTTCTGTAATTTTAGAATGGATAATTAATTAACTATGTATGCTAATAAAAAAAGTAAAAATATAAGGTTATGGAAATAAATTAAACTATTATGTTCTTTTAAATATAAGAATTTATATAGTTTGTTTAGAAATATTCTAGTCAAGTAGTTTTATTTATTTGTTAAATTTTTTCAAATTGTTATATTTTTCTTTTTTTTTTTTTAACGAATTATTTTTATATAATATACTGTTTTTAATATTATTAAATTTTGCTTTTATTTTCATATTTTCATTATTGTACTATTTATGATTTTTTATTTTATAATTTTTATTTCTTCTATTTTAGTTTATTTATACTAATTATTTTTATTTTTTCTTATTTCGTTCTTTTTTTTTTTTTTTTTCTCTTTGTCATGATGCTTTTAAAAGTTATTTTTTCGAAATAAATTTGATCATAGGTTGTGAAATATTCATTTATAATATGACATTTTTTTTATTAATTGAAATTGTTAATATTCTTACAAATTTGATGAACATAATTTTTTTTTAATTTTGAGAGTAACATAAATTTTAATATTTTACTAATTTAAAATGACATTTTTATGAAAATTTTGAAAATAAATTAAATGATAAAAAGAAAATAAAAATAAAAAAGTAAAAAAACAAGAAAATAAAAATATTATATACGACAATTATAATTTTAGTACTATAATTTTTAGTAATATTTTCAAAATTATTATAATTCATAATAATTATTTCTTATTTTCATTTTTTTTATACAAAAATTATAAAAACAGAAAAAATGAATTTGTATGAAGAATTGGGAAATGCTGCTATAAATGAGGAAAATAAAGGATTCAAAAATTTAATTCTTAAAAGCGAACATTTTATTGATAATGTACTACATCAACAACTTAGAGAACGACAGAAAAAAAGGGATGAAATATTACAAGATATTTTTGATATGTATGTATATAATTATAAATAAATATTAATATATTGAATGATTCATAAAATTTTATTTTCATTTATATCTTAAAAAACATAATTTGAAATATTTTTTTTTTTGTATAAAAACTAAATTTTTATATTTGAATGTTCATATATTAATGCTAAAAGGAAAACACTATACTTTTATTGATATTAATAATTTTAAAACACAATATATATTGATATTAAAATATCTAATTTTCTCAGGGAAATTCTAATAGAAAATCTTAATTTGTTTATTAATACAAAGGATGAAAAAGAAATAGAAACATTAACATCATTAGGATGTGATAGCTACGCATATGCTGACATGTAAGATGTCTAAAAAAAAAACGAATTTAAATAATTTATTTTATTTTATTTTTTATTTTTTTTTTTTTTTTTTTGTGCATATGTTATATTAAATTGCAAATAATGTAAATTTTTTTTTCTTATTTTTAATAGTTTAAATAAAAACAAAATATTCATACAAATAGGATACGAATTTTATTTAGAAATGACTCTTGAAGATGCCATAGTATTCCTAAAAAAAAAAATAAATTTTTATGAAGAGTAAAAAATGAAAATTTTAATAATTATATAAAGGAACATAAAAAACTTACAAAAAATATATTACATATTTTTATTCTATATTTCTTAAAAAGAATCAGTGTTTATTATAATTTATTTATATTCTCTTCATGGTTTGTTATTTTCACTTTTTTTTTTTTAGTAAACTGACATATTGGAACAAGCAGATATCCAAAATTAAAGCCCATATACAAATTGTAATTAATATAATATTATTTAATTATAATATTTTAAATTTCAATTAATATGACTTTTTTAATTATAAGTACTTATCAATTTAAACTAATTTTTCTTTTTTTTTTTTTTTTTTTGTTATACAGTTGATGAGAGCTATCTCAAATTTGTCTTAAATTAGATATAAAAAAAATGTTTTCATTGTTATTTTGCTTTATTCCTACTAAATTTAAACGTTTTTTTTCCTTTTAAATATAAAACATATTTTTTATAAGTATAATTTTAAAATATTTAAAAGGATAAATCAGCATGATATAAATAATTAGATTTCTTTATATTTTAATAATTTTTTATATGTACATATAACATTGTTAATAAATCTTAATATAATTAACAACAGAGTTATTTAAGATTTATTTTTACTTATTTTTGTTTTATTTTAATTTTCCTTACTTTTTAATAACATTTCTATTATTAAAGAGCTCTTATGATAATTCTTCTTTTTAATTATTTTTTAATATAAGATGAAAATTTGTTAACATAATTTTTTTTTTTAAACTAAAACTACATGAATAAGTCATGATATTTTAATAAAACTGATGAAATTAAAAGAATACTAGCTTCTAACAAAAAAAAAAAAAAAGTTTATAAATTTATTTCATTGTACATGTATTTTTTTTTTTTTTTTTTTTTTGTTTATGTATTGATTTTTATAATATACATTTTTTTATTTTTGTTTTCTTTTTATTTTTTTTTTAATTTTTATGTATTATTTAGTATTTTTAATATTTCAATTTTCTGATTTCATTAATGTATGTTTTTTTTATTTTTTATTTTTTTTTTTTATCTTTATATTTAAATAAATTAAAAATACACATCTTATTTTTATTAAATATTATAAAATTTATGGCACATATTTTTTATGAATCACATACAGAATAAAACCAATATGATTAAAATTTTTATTTTATAAAAAAATATAAATAAATGTATTATATATTTCTTTATATTTAAAATTTTTTTTTCTTTTTTTGTAAAAAAATATAAAAATTATAAAAACGCTTTTTTTTAAATTTAATTTCTTTTTGTTTTTTTATGTCTAACAATGAAACCTGCAAATGCAAAAGAAGATAAGTTACAAAAAGTTATAAATAGCAATGCTATAGATGAAGTAGAAGAGGAGCAGTTATATACTGGTCCATTAAAGATAGAACAATTATTGGCTAAAGGATTTGTTAAAAGAGATTTAGAATTGCTTAAAGAAGGGGGATTACAAACAGTAGAATGCGTAGCTTATGCACCTATGCGTACGTTGTGTTCTATAAAAGGAATAAGCGAACAAAAAGCTGAAAAATTAAAAAAGGCATGTAAAGAATTATGTAATTCTGGATTTTGCAATGCAATTGATTATCATGATGCAAGGCAAAATTTAATAAAATTCACGACAGGATCAAAACAATTAGATGCCTTATTAAAAGGTGGAATAGAAACAGGAGGTATTACTGAGTTATTTGGAGAATTTCGTACAGGAAAAAGTCAACTTTGTCATACATTAGCAATAACATGTCAACTTCCCATTGAACAATCCGGGGGTGAAGGAAAATGCCTGTGGATAGATACAGAAGGAACATTTCGACCTGAAAGAATTGTAGCCATAGCTAAAAGATATGGTTTACATCCAACAGACTGTTTAAACAATATAGCATATGCAAAAGCATATAATTGCGATCACCAAACAGAATTATTAATAGATGCAAGTGCAATGATGGCTGATACAAGATTTGCATTATTAATAGTGGATTCAGCAACTGCCCTCTATAGATCTGAATATATAGGTAGAGGGGAGCTAGCTAATAGGCAATCCCATTTATGTAGATTTTTAAGAGGGTTACAAAGAATTGCAGATATTTATGGAGTTGCCGTAATAATTACTAATCAAGTTGTAGCAAAAGTAGATGCTATGAGCATGTTTGGTGGACATGAGAAAATACCAATAGGTGGTAATATAATAGCTCATGCTAGTCAAACTCGTTTATATTTAAGAAAAGGAAGAGGAGAAAGTAGGATTTGCAAAATTTATGATTCTCCCGTGTTACCAGAAGGAGAAGCTGTATTTGCGATAACTGAAGGAGGGATTGCAGATTATGAAGAAAAATGAAAAAATAATATCATTTTTAAAAAAAATTTTGTTTTATATATTTTTGTAAATTTGTTATTCTTTCAATTTATAATTCTAATTATATATATAAATATATATATTATGAATTATTTTTAATGTAACTTTTTTGAGTATTTCATAATAATTATATTCATTTTATAATAGTAAAATAACTTTGAATTTATGTAAAATTTTTATGTAGATAATTTTAAATCGTCATTTTTTTTTCCCTTTTTAATTAAAAAAGAAACAGAGGTATGACCTACATATAAAAAAATAAAATTATTTGTTTATAATGTATACAAAATAAAAAAAAAAAAAAATATTATCTGTAGCTTTCTAATTGTTAATTTTTATAATAATAATAATAATAATAAAAACTTTTTTTTTTTTTTTGTATTTAAATGTATTAATAAAAATATTATATAAATAATATAAAATAATAAATAAATATATGTCACAGTTTGGTAAACTAATACTTAATTTGCACCTAATAACTTTATATAAAAAATAAATATATATATTCTATATATATATATATACATATATAATTAATATATTAGTATAAAATGATAATAGAAATATAAATCTAAATATTTTTTCTATATCTAATACATTAATATACTTTCCTATTGTACTCTCACAATAATTAACTAAAAATTGTATTACATTCATATAAGTAAAATATTTGCAATAAATTCATAAAAAATAATTTAGTTTATAATTAATAAAAATAATGTTTTATTTATTAGGAATATTGACAAATATGTAAATAATACATTTCTAATAATTGTAATTTTGTGTTGCTATTTATTTTAGAACTTCAAAATTGTTTTTTTTTTCTCTATTAAAAAAAAAAATTTATATATAGAATATTAATATAAAGAACAAAAACATAATTTTACTTTTTTGAATGATGAATCTCATACATATTCACAACTGTTTTAGCTGTTTGCGTTAAAACTCATTACATAATTTTAAGTAAATTAATATTTAATATGTAATTAGGAGGAAATTTTTGCTTTTTAAATATGAAATAAATATATTATTATATATTTAATGAATATTCTTACAAATATTAAAAGCATTAAAATAAAATTTACTTATTAAAAAATTAACATAAAACGTTAATATCTTAACATATGCGTGTAATTCAAATATTAATTTATCTGATTAAAAAAATATATAACGTTAAATTTGTATATTAATGAATTTTTATTTTTTATTGAAAAAATATCAACTCACAAAAAAGTTATTTTGATAAGAATATTTACTTTTTAAAAAAAATAGTAGATGCCCACAAGTTTATGTTGATTTGGGAAGCAAAAAAAATAGCCTAATTTTTAATAAAAATAAATGTATTTTGTTTATTAATAATACAAAATTTTATTATATATAACACAAATGTTCAACAATTAATTATGTTTTTTAACAATCCATTAAATTTGTATGTCACAATATTCTATGAAGAAAAAAAAAAGTATATTTTAAAATATATTTATTGCTTACACAATTTTATAGAATTATATTAACAACAATGTTTTTTCTAAAAATAAAAAGTATTTCATCCAACATATATATTAAAATTTCAATAATATATTTTAAAATTAAAATCATTTCAATGTGCAAATTTATATAAAATTATAAAATATTCATTTACATATAATAAATTAAAAACAATTCTTTTATTAATATAATACATTATTCATTAATTAATATATTTTATAAATATATCAAAATGTACACATTAAGAAAAATAATGAACAATACTGAAAATGGAAATTGTCAATAGTTTATAAATATATTTTATATTTTTACTTAGTTTTTTTCAAAATATTACAGATATATGTTTTTATTAATAATATAATATATTATTACAAATGTATGTATGTTTTAAAATATTATTTCATTAAAAAAAAAAAAAAATACCTGTGCACGCATAATATTAATATGTAAAATTTAATAAATAAATTTATTTGATGGTAATAGCTTTTTATTTAATGAGTCCATTAAATGTAATATTATTTACTTCATTTCATTCTTTTTTAATTTTTTTTATGATAATTTAGTTTTTTCGTGATAAAATAAGCAAATATTCTAAAAAATAGTTTTCCATATAAAAACTAAAAATATTGCATTAATAAAAGAAGAAATAAATTTTTGTGTATTTTGTGCGTAGTTCCTTGTAAAAAAAAAAAAAAAAAACTATTAAAAAAAATATTTATATTTTAGTATCAAAAATTATTTCACAAATTTATATCAATGCTTGATGATTGTAATATTTGAACGGGTATGTTAATTATGAAAGATATGTTTTTTTTTATTTATTTGTATTTTTATGTATATAATTTATGTTCTCTTATATATATGCTTATATCTTATTTCTTTATATTGGATATTTATAATACCTTTTATGATAATAACATGAACAAAAGTAATGTATATTAGCAATAAAGTGATTTTAAATCTTTCTTTTTAAAATAAAATATAAAAATTAGATGAGATATTTATATACATTTTTTATTGTTATACAAATGGAAATGGCTATTAATAATATAAATAAATAAGGTGAAAATTTTTACATTTCACGTTTTCTAAAATAACAGAATATAAAAAAAAATGTATCTAAATAATAAACTTAAAATTAATAGCAGTATTATTTATTTGGGAAATTTTTTAAATTTAGTTTTAAAATATTAAATAATTTTATATAATAGAAATTTTTTTTTTCATGTCCTAAAATTTTTATTAACTAATTTTGCTTTATATACATGTAAAAAAAAAAGTTATATTTTAAATATACAAAATATATTCGTTATATATTAAAATATCATGTATATTTATATATATATAAATATGCTTTTGTATCCTAATTTTTTATTATTGTATTTACATAACTAATTTTACATTAAAAAAGAATATGCTTATTACATGTTCACCAAAGCACTTGTTTTTCATATTGTTTATTGAATCATAAAATATTTTTTTCAAGTCTTGTATATTCTTTTTTTTTTATTTATTTTATTTTATTTTATTTTACTTTATTTTATTTTATTTTACTTTCATTTATTTATTTATTTATTTATTTATTTTTTTTTTTTTTTTTTTTTTTTTTTTTTTTTTTTTTTTTTTTTTTTTTTTTTTTTTGACTAACGAAAATATTTCAAAATATATATGCATAATTTTAAATATATTTATATTTTCTTTTTTTATCATTAAATATAAAAATGAAAAAGAAAAAATTGTACTTCAAAAAAGCGTGCATAATGAGTAAAAATATTTATATATATTTACATGCGTTTTTTTTTTTTTTTTTTATAATATGTAACATTTATATATGTAATTATTCTATAAATTAAAAAAAAAATATATTATTGAGATAAACATTTTACAATATAATAAATTTCTCAAGAAAACATACATTTTATAAATATATATTTATATTTTCATATATATATAAGATTGTCAATAATTTTTATTTTTTTTTTTTTAATTGTATATTGTAAAATATCATATGGAACAATAAAATTATATATATAAAAAAAAAAAAAAAAAAAAAAAAAAAAAAAAAAAAAAAAAAAAAAAAAAAAAAAAAAAAAAAAAAAAAAAA
>NW_021628265.1:361927-364259 GCF_900005855.1 Plasmodium gallinaceum | reverse complement strand
AAAAAAAAAAAAAAAAAAAAAAAAGGGAAAAAATAAAAAAAAGAAAAAGAAAAAGGAAAAATCAAAAACAAAGAAAGGGATAAAGTAAAGAAAAAGAAGTAAAAAATTAAAAGAGAATTGATAAAAAAAAAAAAAAAAAAAAAAAAAAAAATAGGATAGTGAAAAATCAGAAAAAAAATAATATATTTAAAAACATACATAATTTTCACAACAAATGCTATCAATATAGACTATGCCTGAATATATAAATTTTTATGTAAATATATATATTTATTTTTAAGAAATATTCTTAATACATTTCCTTTAAAAATTAAAATAATAAATTATTTACTATTATACATATATAAATTTTTTTTCATAAAAAATAAACAAAAATATTTGATTATGCATTCATATATATATATATATATATATATGTATTCATATTCATATAAAAATTATAAAAAACTTCAAACAAATTCGTATTGATATTTTTTTTTCATTTTATGCTAGGATACATTTCATTGTATGCATCAGAATAAATTTTTTTTTTTTTAATTATTAAGTTTTATTATATATACACAACTTATTTTATATAATTTATATTGATAGTGTTATACATTGAAATTGTACATAAGATCTTTATTGTTATAATACTTGAAATATTTTTATATGTGGGTGATTAAATATAAGTAAATACTTATTTATGAATTATTGCATGTCAAAGTACATTTTTTTTTTTTTTTTTTTTTTATATATTTAGTTAATTTATATAACCTTTTTATATTTGTATATATATATATATATATATGTAATTTTTATTAGAAGTGATATTTATGTGTATTAAATTTTATTCTTTAAGTAATTTATTCAAGTAAAAATAATTTTAAATAATTATATTCTTGCAATAACACATATTATATGTATTATATATTTTTTCATATTTATGTAAAGTTTACCATATTTTTTTTTTTTTTTTAATTTTTATATTAAAAGATTTATATATTCTTATTTTAAGAAAACATCATTGTCAAGGAGTCATAAAAGAATACATTATATGGAATAAATTTTTTTTTAATATATATATATATTTTATATGCTAAAATTTTTATGCGCAAATTTTATAATTAATTTTATAAATATACATTTATTTAAAAAAAATGCATTATCATCATTATTCATACACAAAAAATATTCTTATTTAATATATAATTTTTAGTTTTATTATTTATAACAAAAGCCAATATAATAAATTTTTACATTTAATTTTAAATATATATTACATTTAAATTTTTTTTTTTTTTTTTATTATTTACTTTTTTTTTAATTTTATTTCAGTTTTAATTAATTTTTATGACTTTTTATATAAGACATCTGCGTATAATTATACATTAAAGTAAAAATTAAAAAAATAACAAATAAAGGATAATTTAAAATATTTTTTCATATAATTTTTAAGAAAAGAAAATATTTTATGTTATATTTTGTTTTCTGTTTATTATTTTTGTTAAATACAATGTATTTTAAATAGGTTTATAATGTAAAATATTTTACAGTTTTAGAGTAAATAGTATATGTATGAGTTTAAGTTTAATATATTTTAATGTGTTTTATTATTATGTATATAACTTTTTTATTATATTTATTTTTATTTCGTACATTTTTATTCTTCATATAATATTTTGAATTATCTATGTGGCTTTATAGTAACTTTTCATAAATATTTTTCTTATATATATATATATATATATATATATTTATATATATATATATGGATATATGTTATAATTTGTTTGTACGTGTAAAATCTTAAATGTGTATGGAAAATATATATATATGAAAAAAGTAAGATATACTTTATTTTAAATATTTTACTCATTATATTTTTAAATATTAAATTATTTAGTTTATGCCATATGCATTATTTTATGGTTGTAATAAATTCATTAATCATAATTTTAAAATTATTATGCATTGCATTCATACAACATATTTAATATAATTACTTTATTATAACTTTTTATTTTATTTTTTTTTAAAATATTCCAATTAAATTATTTATATATATTTTCGAAATAGAGAAATATAAGATGCTGAAAAATTATGTATTCAATAATTTACTTTTTTCCTTATAACAATTACTTATGCTATATATATATATATATTTTAATTATTGTGAATAAAATAATTTGAAAAAACGAAATTCTTTGTAAATATTTTATGTGAATATTACTTCAACCATATGTTTGCAACTGTTTAATATTTAATTTAATAATTTGTATTTATATGTTATATAATTAAAACTTTTTGATTTTTTTTTTTTTTTTTTTTTTTTTTTTTTTTTTTTTTTTAA
>NW_021628265.1:345562-360927 GCF_900005855.1 Plasmodium gallinaceum | reverse complement strand
ATTTTTTTTTTTTTTTTTTTTTTTTTTTTTTATTAAGAATTAATATATAACAATAATTATGTATAATTTGTAGATGGTAAAATAATTGAATTTATATATGCTTATATAACATACAATTATTTTATAATAAATTATGAAAAAAAAAAAAAATAAAATAAAATAAAATAAAATAATAAATTATAATTACATAAACATATAAATTATTCAAAATATAAATATATTGATATAGTTAATTTTATTATTATTATTTTTTTTTTTATTATTTATTCAAATATTATTTTTCATTTTTTTATGTATTATATATATTTTAACTAAAAGTTTTTATTTTTGTTCTTTTTTTATAATTTTTTATTGTAATAAATATATTAGTATATATAAGTTTATTTATATTTATATATACTTTCTTTTTTTTTTTTTAAATGCAAAGTGATATAGTTTTTAAAAAAGATATATCTGAATATAATAAAGACATGATGAATGGTATTCATAATGTATCATCTTGTAATGTATCAGTATATATAGAAAAGAGTCTTGATAATATTAAAAAGGTAAATTACGACGAAAAAATAAAAAAATACAATAAAAATAATTATAATAGCACTTGTAATAATTTATCTGAATCAAATAAATTATCAACAAAAAGATACAATTCTAATATTTCATCTCATTCCCCAATTATGTTAAATAACTCAGTAAATCACAAAAATTATAAGCAATTTCAAAAAAAATCTTATGTGAATATGAATAGTGAAGATTTTAGATTTAAAGAATCAATAAATAAGTATATTGATGATAACAATTCAAAGAATATTATAGAAATAAATAATACTAACCATGTCATTTCTTCTTCTAACTCAGAAAACATTCCATATAATAATATAAAAAATATAAATTATCCAAAAAAAAATAATAGTAATATTATAAGTAATGGTAGTAATAATTTAGATAAAAATTATTATGTAAAAAACAGTACAAGAATTAATAATACATCATCTAATCAAACAAGTTATGACTCTAAAAATGAAAATAATCAGAATTATTTTGATATATCATTAGAAAATTCTAATAATGATAATGTGAATGTCACTACAATGGATACAAACAATTTTGTTCTTTCTAAGTCATCTAATGAAAATAACATAAATGAATTGGTAATAAGTAGTAATATAACAGAAAGCAATGAAAATAATATTCATAATAATAATACATTTTTAAATAATACTAATAAAAACTCCAATAACTTTTATAGCACTCTAACAAATTATGATAATAGAAATAATAGTAATTGCAAGAATAATAGTAATAATCAGATTAGTAATAATAATAATTATATTAATAATAATAATAACTATATTAATAATAATAGTAATAATAACAGTTATATTAATAATAATAATATTAACAACAATAAAAATATTTACAATAATAATAGTACTAATTGTAATAATGCTACTTCATCAAAAAATAATCCTTCACAAAACAATATACCTACAGTTGGATTTATGAATGTAAAAGGAAATGTAAAAAGTTCTGTATTGAATAATAAAAATAATAAAAATAATGGTAATCGTATTGTTAAAAATTCAAATTCATTAAAAAATGAAAATGTTCATGATATAAAAAATATAGAACCAAAATGTAACACAAAAAATAATGAAAATAAAAGTACAGAGAATAAATGTAGCAATGATATTAAAAGTAATGAAAAAAAAAATAATAGTAATAATAGCAATAAGTGTAGTAATAATAACAATAACAACAATAGTAATAATGCTAATGATGATATTATTAATATTAACAATAATAATTATAATGATAATAATAATAATAATAGTAATACTATCAATAATGACAATATGAATAATAACCATGAAAATAATAATTATAATGATGATAATAATAATAACATTAATACTAATAATAATGACAATATGAATAATAACCATGAAAATAATAATTATAATGATGATAATAATAACAAAAATACTAATAATAATGACAATAAGAATAACAACCATGAAAATAATAATTATAATGAAAATAACAATGAAAATAATAATAAGAATAATAATGAAAATACTAATAGTAATAGTAATACTAATAATAATGACAGTAACAATGAAAATAATAATATGAATACTACTACTACTAATAATAATAGTAATACTAATAATAATGACAATAAGAATAAAAATGAAAATAATAATAATAATAATAATGAAAATAATAATAATAATAATAATAATAATGAAAATAATAATGAAAATAATAATAATAATAATAATGAAAATAATAATAATAATAATAATAACAATAGCAATAATAATAATAATAACAATAGCAATAATAATAATAATAACAATAGCAATAATAATAATAATAACAACAACAACAACAACAATAATAATAATAATAATAATAATAATAATAATAATAATAATAATAATAATAATAATAATAATAATAATAATAATAATAATAATAACAATAGCAATAATAATAATAATAATAACAACAATAATAATAATAATAATAATGAAAATAATAATGACAATAATAATGAAAATAATAATGACAATAACAATGAAAATAATAATGACAATAACAATGATAATAATAATATGAATACTACTACTACTAATAATAATAGTAATACTAATAATAATGACAATAAGAATAACAATGAAAATAATAATAATAATAATAATAATAATAATAATAATAATAATAATGAAAATAATAATAATAACAAAAATAATGAAAATAATAATAATAATGAAAATAATAATAAGAATAATAACAATGAAAATAATAATAGTAACAAAAATAATGAAAATAATAATAATAATGAAAATAATAATAAGAATAATAATAATAATAATAAAGAAATAGAAAAGAAAGAAAATGATAATAAAGATAAAAAGGATAAAGAAGAATCTAAAAAATTAATTAGTAAAGATACACTGAATAAAAATGCATCCAATAACAATGAATCACAAAATTCAATTAATAAAGGGCATTCTTCATCAGTCAATTCATTTAATAATTCTTCTTTAAGTTCTTTAAATGCAAATGCTCCTGAGTTTGTCCCATCTTCAAAAAATATACAAAATAATCTTCCTTTTAACAATATAATGTGGAATAGTTATTATCAGGATATACATACTACACCTTTTAGTAATGTACAAAGTAATAATATTATAAATAACATGACATCACAAGATAATAGTAGCATTTTGAATCCCAATTCTTTAATAAATCCTGTTATTAATGGAATTAGTACCTCATCAAATAACTTAATGAATATGGCTAATTCCAATATTTCTACATCAAATAATGTAAATGTTTCTAATAATACAAGTGGAATTATAAATTCGTCTAATAGTATTAATAATTTAGATAATGAAAACACTAAAAATAGTAATAACAATAATAGTAGTAATAATAATAATAACTCTGTAAACAATCCAAAGCAAACAAATAATCATGAAAATAATGGTAATAATGCCACTAATTCCACAAATATACATACATCTTCTATTCCTGTATCAACAAGTGGAACATCTTCACAAACTAATTTTTTAAATCCAAATATGATTTCAGGAATGAATAATTTAAGATCCAATAATTTTATGAACAATTCAGGTGGAAATATTATAAATAGTTCAGAAAATTCAGCACCATTTCATCATATGGATGCACACGCACACCCAAATTTTCAACCAAATAGTTCATTACTTCATCATCATCATAATTTTTATGTAAATCATCCATATTTAATAAATAGCCATCCAAATGGATTACCAACTCCTCAAACAATATTTGCCCCTTTATCATATGGCAATTCTTTAGCATCAGGTAATGTTCATCATGATATTCCTTTTCCTCAACCCCCTTCTGTATATGGATCATTTGCTAATAATCCTAACCTTATAGGAAATAATAGTCTTCCTTCCCAAAAAAATAGTGCTTTAAATGTTAATCCATATAATTTTTTGTCTTGTACTATTCCATCCCCACCACAGATACAACATAATACACCTTTAAATATGAGTTCATTAGATCCCCATTTCATTGCAAACTCAGCTAATACACATATAAAAATTCCATATAGTCATGTAAATCAACCTAACAGAAGAAATCTTTTTAATCATTTTAATAATGCAAATTTGCATAATGGAAACAGCATAAATGATAACAATTTTGAACATAATAGTAATAATATGAACTCAGTTATTACTGGAAATTTAAATTATAACTTTAATAGCTTTAATGCTAATCAAAACAATAATATTCATATAAATAATGATAGTAATACTTTACATTTAAATTCAGGAGTAGGAGGAAATATAGCATTAAATAATAGTGCGAATGTTTTGTGTTTAAACAATCCACTACATATTAATAATTCAACAAATGTAGCACATCATCACATGAACAATATAAATAATAATTTGCATTTAAGTAACATTCATATGAATCATAGCTTACTTATGAATAATAATATGAATAAACAAAAAAGAAATAATTCTTATAATGAAAGAAATAAACCATATAATTACAGAGATAATAAAAATACGTTAAAAAATAACATACTAAATTTAAATGGTACCATGAATAATTATAGTCATTATAATATGAGGCATGATAATAAAAAGCACAATAGATATAATTCTTTGAATAATGCAAATAATAATTTTAATTCTAATTATAATTTAAATAACAATAATTTGAATAATGTTTCAAATAATTCCAAAACTGTATATAATAGTCACAGTAAAAATATGAAACAAGAAAATTATAATAGAGATGATAACAATTGTTCAGTGAATTATTATCAAAGAAATAATACTACTAATGCTAATAATAATAACATGAATAATAACAATAATACTAATAATTCTAATTCTACTACTGCAGACAATAATAATAATAATGTTAGTATTCCATTAAAAGAAGTTAACATAGATATGAAAGATATGGACGATAATTTTAATGAAAATGCTGCATGTAACAATGATATATCATATTCATACAAAGGAAAAAATTACAATTTAAATAACTCCAATTTAAAAAATAAAAATGGTAATATTGTGAATAATAATTTAAATATGCAAAACGAAGTTTCTAACGAAAAACGATCATGTAATAAAAATGATAAAAATAATAAAGACGATTTTAAAGCAAATCGAAATTATGTTAATAATAAAATGAATGAAGAAAAAAATATAACTAGTGTTAAGAGGGAATTAACAAAAGATAAGAGTGGTAAACAACCTGATCAATTTCATAAAAAAAATTATTCTGAAATAAATAATTCTAGTAATAATAAACAACAAAATAATTTTGTTAGTAATAAATATCAAAACAATGTTGAAAAAAGAGGAAGTGTAAGAAATGTTGATAATAATAAAATAAGTGATAAAAAAATTAAAAATGAAGATGATAAGAAATTCAAGGATAAGAGTAACTTATTAAATACCGATTCTGTTAATTTAAATAACATGAATATTAATAATATTCCAAATAATGATGAAAATTTAAATAAAAATACAAATGATGTAATCAGTGTTGATAATAGTTTTGTAAACAATAATAATAATAATAATTTTAATAATAATATGATAAATAATAAAAATATGAATTATAATAATTTAAAAAATCTTAAAAATTATGATAAAAAAAATATGGAATTTTCTTCATGGGTAAAAATTGCCAAGATGAATCCTAATAAAAAAAAAGAAAAAAATAGTTTAAGCATTCCGTATAACAATGTAAATAATTCTAGCATTAGTTCTTCAAATCTTAATAATAAAAATAATGATAATAATTCTAATCTTAATGTAACTAATTTACACAAAAGCAATTACCATATAGATTCCAGTAATAATGATAACAATAATGAAAAATCTAATATTCAAACCTCTAAAATAAATAGCGATAATATATGTAATCAGAACAGTGATTTAACTTTCCAAAAAAGTCAACCAGATATAAATACTTCCAATTCTAACTCTAATACAATTATAAAAGAAAACAAAAAAAAAAATGAAGAAGAAGAAAAAGAAAGAGAAAAGGGGTCAAGCAAAGAAAAAGACACAAGCTACAAAAATAGCAAAAAATCAAGTGAAGACAAAATAGATGTAAATGCAAAAAATAAAAAAACGAGTTATTCAACTAATAAAAATTTTACCGATAAGGAAAATAAAGAGAAATTAAAAACAAAATATGATAATAATAAAAAGAATGAAATGAATGAAAGGAAAAGTAATAATGCAGTGAATACTTTTTCACATAGGCAAAGAGAGAAATTAAAAATTCAAAATGTAGAAATAAAACAAATTAATGAAAAAATTATGAATATTAATACAAAAAATGATGACTCTAGAAGTATGAATAAAATAACTGAAAATGAAAATTCAGATATTTCCAAAAAAAATAACGGAAAGGTAGCAAATGAAGTTAAAAGGGATTCTAATAAATTGTATGTTGATGATAATAATGGAAATTTTGAAAAACCAAATGATTTAGGAGAAGATTACATGAGTAAAAATGAAATGGAATACAGTGATAGTGTTATTAATATGAGGAAAGACAAAAATACTAATATATCATCAAATAGTATAAAAAGTGAATCTGTTAGAAATAAAGAAAATCAAAAAGAATTCTATAATTTTACAGTAGGTGAAAACAAAACAAACAAAACCAATCCTGATAATGTAACAAAAAAAAATAATGTAATTACAAACAAAGATAGTTATAAATATTTAAGTACAAATGATTTGAACGTTTCTAATATTAATGATAGATCGTCATCTTCTTATTCTAATTCTAATTCTAACTCAAAAAATTTTATGTGGGAAGGAAAAATTTCTTTTGCTGAAATGGCCAAAAGAAAACCAAAGAAAGAATCTAAAGAATCGAAATCAGAATCAGTATTAAATGAAAAAAAAAATAATAATAATTCGAATAAAACAGATAAAATCTCAAAAAGAGATAATAAATATACTTCTAACACTACAATAAATGATAAAACCGCTAATAAAGGAGATAATGCTAGTTTAAGTAAAGAGAATAAAGATATAAAAAAGAAAGGTGAAGTTAAAGAAGATATGGCAAAATCATGCAATAATAATAATTTAGTTAAAAAAGAAAACAAAAATGAAATGGTAAAAATAGATGATAGAGAAAAAGAGAAAAATATGTTCGATAATTTAGAAGCAAAAGAGAATAAAGAAAAATTGTGTAATGAAAAAGTGGAATCTTCAGATGGTATTTCAGTTGTTACTGATATTAAAAAAAAAAATGATAAATTAAAGGAAAATTATAATGATATAGAAAGAAAAGATAAGAGTGAAATAAAATCAGAAAAAGAATTAGATGGAACTTATTCAGATCAGGTTAATAATAAGAAAATATGTAATAATGAAAAGAATAACTTGAATGATGCAAATCAAATAGTAGTAGATAAAGACAAAATAAATAATAATAGTAAGAATCAAGAATTATTAGATGAAAAGAATATAGTTGATGTAAGCAATACTTCAACACATATTACTAATGAAGATAATTTAACTAATGTAAAAAAAATTAATGAAAAAGATAGAGAAATCATAGATTATGCAACTAAAGATATTGAGAAAGCGGATGAAAGTTCTAAAAAAAAGAAAAAAAAGAAAAAAGTTGAAAATGAAGAAGAATGTAAATTGATGGAAGAATATAAAGATGAAGAAGTACAAAATAAAACTATTATTAAGGAAGAAAATATGCAAGAAAATGAAAGCATAAATGAAAATATTTCTTTAAATAATAAAATAAATTTATCTAAAAGTTCAAAGGAAAATAAAAATGATGCAGTAAGAATTAAGGAATTAAGTGAAGAGACAAATACTTCTAGTAATATCGATGATTTAAAAATAAAAAATCATTCTATAAAAGAAGGAAGTAAATTGATAGAAAAAAGAGAAATAGATTCATGCAAAAAAAATATTAATAACTGTATTGATGTGAAAAAAGAAAATATTAATAAAAATTTAAAAGAGAATAATAAATTTTATAATGAAGAAGATATAAAAGTCTCTGCTTCTAATAATGAAGAAACTATGAAAACAAAATCAAATGAAGATATGTTAAATGTAGAAAATGAGGAAAACAAAAAGAAAAAAAAAAATACATTAACAGAAGAAAAAAAAAGAGAATGTGATAAATACAATGAAGATACAAAAACAGAAAAAGAAAAGGTGAAAGAAGAGGAATTAAAACTTCATAAAAAGAATTTAGAAGATATTTGTTACAAAGAACAAAATGAAGAAAACAAGAAAAATTTATTAAACGATACAACGAAAAAAAGTAATAATGTTGAAACTAATATAGATAAAAAGGAAAATATAAAACTTTATAATTCATCTAAAATAAGTACAAAGGATAAGACTTGTATTAATAATAATGTAACAGATGATTTTAAAAATAATGTTTTAATTAATGAAGTATCAAATAACAATAAAAAAGTAATATGCGAAGAAGAAGAAGAAAATATCAAATTATATCACAAAGAGAACTTTAATAAAGAGAATAAAGGATCAAAAGAAGAAAACGCAGAGGACGAATTATTGGAATCGTTAGAAAAACAAGTAAATAACTTAGAAAAAATGAGAGAAAATGAAAAATTAAAAGAAGATAAAATAAAAGAAGAAAAACAATTAGAAAAGAAAAAAAAAATTGAAAAATTATATAAAGAAAAAGTATACACAAAAATAGATTTATTAGAGATTTATTTAGGTCATAATTGGAATATTGGTGATGATAAATTTAATTTTGTTTTATCTCAAGGTTCAAATAGTGAAATGGATTACAATAGTAATAATAATAATAATACTATTAATAATAATAATACTAATACTATTATTAATAATAATAATGATAATGATAATGATAATGATATTTATATTAATAATAATGATAATAATAATATTAATAATAATGATAAAACTAATAATAATATTTATAATAATAATAATAATAATTATAATAATAATATTAATGCTAATAATATTAATAATAATGATGATAATAATAATGATCTTAATAATAATATAAATGATTTTAAAAATATGAATGTATATAACAAAAGATATAATTCATGTTATACTAATAATACTAATAATAACATTAATAGTGTTAATAGTAATAATGTCATTATTAATAACAATACTAATAACAATAATAATAATAATATGATTAACAACAATAATAATAAACAAACACAAGCAAATCAAGGCACAAATAATAAAAATATAGAAGATGATTGGAGAAGTTCTATGTCTAAAAATATTATGAATAATTTATTTATAAACAATAATCAAAATAATAATTTCTTTAATAATAATATGCTTGCTGGAAATACTATATATGATCAGAATTTACAAAATAATAATTTAATGAAAAACACAACTAACTTAGAATGGAGAAAAAGTGATGGAGATAAATTAAAAGGATTTTTTGATTCTACTAGAGTTGTTGAATCTGCTGATCCATGGAGAAATAATAATGCTCCACCAACTAAAACAATTGCAGAAAATAGTTGGATTCTTAAACAGAATCAATTAAAAGCAGATAAATATACATGTATGATGCGTAAATTAAGAGGTATATTAAATAAATTAACTTTTGAAAAATTTGATTTATTATATGAGCAAATTATTCTTGTTGGCATAACTAAATTAGAAGAAATTGTTGGTTTAATGAAATTAGTTTTTGAAAAAGCTGTTACTCAACATCATTTTGTTCAAATGTATGTTCAATTGTGTAAAAAGTTGAATGTTCATTTTCACAATATGAAATTAGAAGATGATACAACAGTTCAATTTAAAAAGATATTAATTAATCAATGTCAAGATTCTTTTGAAAATAATTTAAAACCAATAGAATATCCTAGTAATTTAAATGAAGAAGAAAAATTTGAATTTGAACAGATGCATAAAAATAAAGTTAGAGGTAATATGCTTTTTGTTGGCGAATTAGTTAAATCTGGTATTATATCTATACCTATTGTTTTTGTATGCATTAAACAATTATTAGAGAAAAGAGAAAGTTTTATAGCATTAAAGAATGATACAAATGAAGGAAACTTACATTTAGAAGCATTATGTATGTTTTTGAATACAGTTGGAGAAATTTTAGATACTCACGAAAAAGCAAATCAAGAAAAAGTAAAAGAATTATACAATACATTGAATGAATTAGTTAATAATGAAAAAATTACATTTCGTGTTAGATGTCTTATTAAAGATGTTATTGATAATAGAAATGAAAAATGGAATAAAAAATTTGCTCACAAATTAGAAGGACCTACAACCTTAAGTGTGTTGCATGATAAAATATTAAAAGAGAATATAGATCAATGTAATAGAAATTTTTCAAACAATAATATGAATTATCATGATAACAAAATGAATAGTAATTTAAGCAATATGAGAAACAATATTCTTCGCAATGCAAATTTTAATATGAATAATAATAACGCAAATTTTAATATGATGAATAATAATATGAATTTAAGAAATATAAGTGGAATTAAAAATTTAGACGGAAATAAAAATATTAAAAAGATGCCACTAAATTTGGGTAAAAATAAAAATAATACTTCTAAAATTATTCCTGATGATATGAAAAATGGAATAGATAACAATTATTTTGATATAATGTCAAAAAATCATATTCCATTTAAAAATCAACCATTCATAAATAATGATCATAGTGATATTAATAATAATAATAATATTTTTAGTAATTTGAATTCTAGAATATCAAATAATAAAGATAAGAATGATAAAATATTTATGAGAAATTATAACATTAAAAAAAATAATAACAATAATGATGATGTTAATAAAAGAAATACAGTGAATGAAAATAATAATGAAGATTTCAACGAACGAGGATTTAATAGAAATAATTTGAATGATGAGGAAAATAACAAAGTAACTACAACTGCTACTACATCTAACATTAATTCAACCTCTAGTAATGTAGCAAAGAAAATTACAAAAGATCATGTAAAAGATACTACAGAAGATTATACATTTGTTGAAGAATATTTACCAAAAGTAAATGAAATTCTAGAAATGTCTACTACTACTCAAGAGTGGGAAGAATTGACAAAAAAATTTGAAGATCTAAATATTCCCTCGAAATTTAATGACAAACTTCATACTAATATATTAAAACTTACCCTAAAGAAATATGCATGTAACAAAAATATAGAAAAAAGTTCTGATTTTTTTAATTGGTTAATTTCTATTGTACTCTCTAATAAAATTGATTTAGAATCATTTAAACCATGTTGGAAATCTTTTATGTTAGAAAAAGATGAAAATAGTTACGTATATACAAAAGAAGATTATCCTTTGTTACCAGATATAGCGAAAAATTTTATTAAGGCAATTGAGTTATATGATAAAAATCATTTATTATATGATGTAAACACTTTAGAGGAAATGAAAAATAATATTTAAAAATAAAATATATTAAAAGAGAATTTTTATTTATTTTTTTTTTTTTTCCTGAAAATATTACATATAATATTTTTATAGGATGATTCATCATATTTTTTTTTTATTATCATTTTCAATTTATTTTTTTTTTTCTTGAATCCATTATGATGATAATTGTTCAATAAAATGTAACTATTTAAAAATTTTATTTTTAACCTTACAGGATAAAAAAAATATTATATTCATATAAATATATCATAAAAATATATATATATATATATATATATATTTTTGAAATCACCATAATTTTTTCAAATAATATTATATTCATAAAATTAAATGTGTATTTCATACTTTCAGATACTACTAAATTAAAAAATAAGTAAAAAATAAATAAACATAAAAATATTTTTTCACTTTTTTTAGTATCCAATTTTATTTTTTGTAATATATTCTAGCTAAAATAAATTTATTTTGACTAGTATTAATATTTTTTCTCTAGTTTTTATCAAAAATTAACTAAAGTCATATAATTTTTTATAAAGTGCTTACTTCAAAGTAGCAATTAAATTTCTAATAGAATGAAAAAGTGAAGACTTTAAAAACAAAGGTGTACAATATTTGTTTTTATTTGAATTATTAAATAAAAATTCTAATAAAAAAAAATATTTTGTTAAAATTTGTAACAATATTAATGATGTTTATTATGATGCATATATATACATATATATATATATATATATAAATATATTTATGTAATAAATTATTTTTCAAATAATAAATATTAATTTAGATATATATATTGGAAAAATTTTGATGTAATATTTTATTTATTTCTTGTTGAGCTTTTGAAAGTGATGTTTTAGTTTCATCTGGAAAAATAAAAAGTTCCCTTTCAAATGATTTTTGTCCATATATCCATGAGCTACTTGCTTCTTTATAAAAAATTTTTTCAATTTTTACATCATCACTAATATCTTCAAATAATTTTTTTTTTAACTCTTGATTACAAATTAATTTTAATTTTTTTTTTTCAACTTTTTTTATGCCTTCTGTATCAAGTTCTATTTTTTTATTAATTTCCTTTGAATTGGTATTTTCTGCATATTCTGAATCGAGTTTTTCTTCATGTTTTAAATTTATATCTTCATTTTTTTTATTTTTTTCTTTTATTAATATGTTCATAATTTTATTTATTTCTGTTTTCTTTTCTTTTTGTATTTTTATGATTTCATCCTTTTCTTCTTTTTCATTTTCATGTGTGTTTACATTTCCATCTTTCTCCTTTTGATTTTCCGTAACAAGATCCTCATTTTGTAATTTTGAGTATTCTTTTTTTTCTAAGCTTTGTATTTTTGAATTCTGTTCTTGAATTTCTATTTTTTCGTTTATCTTATTATTATTTTCTTTATCTTTTTCTTCGTTATTTAAAGTTTTTTGAATACTATACTCAAAATTAAATAATTCATTTGACAAATTAGACTTTTTATTATCTTTTATATACTCACTTTTACTGAATTTAATATTATTATATTTTAATTCAGAATCTTTCAATAATGAATGAAAATCAGCTACAATAAAAAGTTCTTCATTACTTATTTTTTTGTTATTAGAAGAATATTTAATAGAATTGTTAGAATTATTGTAATAAAAAAATCGAACAGTGTCTTCTTCATTTGTATGTTTTTTAAAACTTTTTGATAAATTATCATTTAACTTTAATAAATTATAAATATTATTAGAACTTTCATTTGTACATTTATTTTGAACATCTATTAAAGTATCAAAGTCTTCATCCTTTATTGTGCTTCCTTTTATCAATAACATTAACAATATTCCTTTATAAATAAATACAACAAGCTTATATTTTTTTTCTCCTTTTAGTGTAATTATTGGCATGAATACAGATGATCTATTTTTTAAATAACCAATAAAATGGAAAAAAAAATTAATAAAAAAAAAATAAAGTTATTTAAAATAAAAAAAGTAAAATAAAAATGATAAAAATTACTTTTTAATTCCTAATAGAAAAGAATTTTTTTCATCTACTGAATTACATCTTCCAAAACTTGATAAGCCACCATTAGCCTTAAATGAAAAAATATTTAAAGATATTAAAAAAAAAAAAAAACATATAATAAAAAAATAGTTGATAATATTACATTTATAGCTGCTGATGATGCAATCTTTTTAAAAGGATACTGATTTAATTTTAAATTATTCACCTATAGAAAAAATAAATAAATAGAATAGAAAAATAAAAATAATGAAATATAAATTTGTTAATTTTATTATAAAATAAAAATTATTCTAACAATTCCATTATATGACACCAGATAATTATAAATAATTTTTATATCATCTAATGGCAAACTTGAATATATCAAGTAGCCTTCAAAGAATATACCACCATGTTTAATATGTTTATGTTCCAATATTAAAGACGAAATTAAATTCTAAATATTATAAAAATTTTGAAAAAAAAAAAAAAAAGAAATATAAAAATTATAATATATTACTATACATTTAAAAATTCAAAATTTTACCTGAACTGAAACATATGTATGTTTTTCAATTGGAAAAAAATAAAAACTTTGAAGCTCTAAAAATAATAGGAAGATTTTTTTAAAAGTTAAACTAATAAAATAAAAAGGTAAATTTCATTTACTGAAATATCTTATTTTGTAATTCTTTTTTTTTTTATTTTAAAATAATATATATTCTCTTATAATATTACCATTATGAATACTAATGTTTTCATTATTTATTGTATTTATAAAAGTAAATACATAATCATCCAATAAAGTTTGCAAAGCTTCTTTTTTTTTATTTTTACTTTCTAAAATAAAAAAAAAATAAAATAATATTATTACATTATTTAAAATGTTTTATTATTATAAAAAATACTATTTTAGGTAGTTTTAAAATAATTATATAACAATTTTGTATGGTCTACCTGTAGTTTTAAGCTTCTTATATTTTAAAAAATTACGAATATGACCATGTAGTAATGTAAATATTGAAATAAAATTATTTAAAATTGAATGTAATAATCTACACATTAATAATTCCATTTTATTATTTTTATAAATATTTTTTACAATAATAGTAACAAATATATGTTTATACCATTTATTTATAACAATTAAATTATTATTAGTTACAATATGATCTAAGTATGATTTACTAAACTGATTAACAAAAGTTGATATTCCTTCCATTGTACTAGTATGAGAAACTTTTATATTTTCCTCAGTTTCATTTGGATAATAATATATAACTTTTTCTGCCTTTAAAGCGAGAAATTAGGATATTATAAAATGAAGAAAAATATATATATATATATCATTGTTATATATATATAATCATTATTTACAAAAATTTCATGTAACCAAGTATATGAGTTAACGTATAATAAAATTACTTGCAATTGTTCATCAGTTATCGTTTTATCAGTTTTCTTTACATCTTCATCATAAATAAAAAAGGCTTCAACTTGTGTTTTATCCATGATAAAAAAATGATTTTTACAAAAAAAGATAATTTAAAATAAAAAAAATATTCAATAACTTTATCGTGTTTTATTTTATTTATTTATTTTTTTAAAGTATATTTATCTTAATATATTCATAATGTTAAATTCTTTTATCATTTTTCTCTCATCTGCTTATTTAATTTTTTTTTTTTTTTTTCCATTAGGCATTTTTTTTATTAATAAGAAACATATTATTTTTTATCTTTTTTTTATATATTATATATACATAAAAATATTTTTAAATATGTTAAATTTAAATATGAATAAAATTAATTTTAATTATTAAAGTTATTAAGAATATTTTGAATGTTTTTTTTTTTTTTTTTTTTTTTTTTTTA
>NW_021628265.1:335079-342579 GCF_900005855.1 Plasmodium gallinaceum | reverse complement strand
ATATATATATATATATAAAACAATAAATATAAAGAATTCTTATTATTACGAAAAAGTTGACTAGATTTGTTATCTCTCATAGATGCAACATCTACGACAATCTCTTTTCCACAAATTATGTGTAACTTATCCTGAAGCGCCTAATAATAATTTAAAAAATTTAGACGTAAAATAATTATTAATAATTTTACAATACTAAATATAAAAAGTATTATTTAAATTACTTTATCCATTGATTCTTGTTTTTCAAAAGAAACAAAACCAAATCCCTTATTTTTGTTGTTTGATAAATTCTTTGAAACATATATGTCTATTATTTTTCCATATTTTGAAAAATGTTTTTCTAAATCTCTTTTATTAGCCTCAAAAGGTAATCTAGTTGCAAATATTCGGGGATATTTTTTTAAAGCCTAATTTAAAAAAAAAAGAAAAGAAAATTTAATACCTTTTTTTTTTTTTTTTTTTTTTTCATTTTTTTCTTATCATAAAAATAAATGTAAAACATATGTGTGTGTCTAAAAAAAATAATTATTTTCTTTAATTTTCAAATTTAACGTAAAAATATTTCAATAAACATACTATCATTCTATATTTGTCGTTTATATATATAAAGGAAGAATCAAGAATAAAATTATAATGAAAATAATTAAAAATTTATGTTTATATTTTATAAAATAAAATATCCACAATAATTGAATTAAACTATATTTTATATAACAATGATTACTATTTACTTTCTTTTATTTTTAAAATTTTAAGAAAAACCTTAATATTTCGAATGAATATATATATATATATATATATAATCAATTAAATGTATATATATTTATATGAAGAATGTATTTTAATACATACCTCATTTGCATATATAATGTTATCATTTTTAATATCAATATTTGTTTTTCCGTAATCTTCATCATTTTTTTTTTCGTCTACATTACTTTTATAATTATATTTTTCTTTTAAAGACGATTCTGAATTCACTATATTAACTGATGTATAGGGTAATATATTATCTACATCATTTTTTTTTTTCTTTTTTATTTCATTATGTTTTAAAGAATTTATTTTCCTTTTTATTCTATTATCTATTTCATTTTCATGTTTACTTAAATAATTTAAGTCATTATGATCATTGTATTCATTTATTTCTTGAATAATTTCTTCATTATTTGAGATATCTATTAAAT
The DNA here is from genome assembly GCF_900005855.1 of Plasmodium gallinaceum. Taxonomy (NCBI): domain Eukaryota; phylum Apicomplexa; class Aconoidasida; order Haemosporida; family Plasmodiidae; genus Plasmodium; species Plasmodium gallinaceum. Next base: position 341,389 of record NW_021628265.1, on the reverse strand, counting down.
TGCCATCATTACTATTGTTAACGTCATTATTACAATCACTATCATTACCATTTCTTTCGTTAACCTTATTTTTATTATCATTATTTTTGTTATTGTTATTTACATTGTTAATACCGTTATTATTACTATTGATCCATTTATTATCATCAGAAACGTTATTATTGCTCTCATTTTTGTTATTAAAAATATACAACATATTGATATTTTCCTTATTGTTTTTACTTTCTTTTATATTTTTTATTTTAATATTATTATCTTTTAGAACATTGTTCTCATTAGATAATTTATCACAATTTTTTTCAGTAATTCTTAAATCATCCAAACAATTTCCTTCTAATTTTAAAAAAAAAATGTTACTATCTTTTGAATTCATGTCATTAATGCATTTTTTCTCATATTCTACATTTGATTTTAACATAGTAATATTACTATTATTTATTGATTTTTCATTATCTTTAAATAAGGAAATATTATTTTCATTTATATTTTCATTTAAATTAAAATTATATATATCTCCATTAGAATTTTCATTTTTATTAATTAAATAACTATTATTAATATCTTCAAAAGTTTCTTTTTTGTTAAAAACGAAATTTAATTCATCATTAAGAAGTCTTTTTTTTGTTTTCTCATTTAAGGAATTCATACTTAACTGTAAAAAAAAAAAAACATATACGCAAAAAAAAAAAAAAAAAAAAAAAATTAAAAAAGTATAGATTTTCAATTAAAAAAAAAGTTACAGATAAAAAAATATAATTTATTTTTATATTATAATTTATGCTTAAATTTAATGACAATATAATTTTTTTTTTTTTTATTAAATTAAAATAAAAAAAAAAAAAACTATTATTTTTTTTTTTACACAAGCAATTTGTTAGTATAATATTAAAATTATACAGATTCCATATATATAAATATTGTGTATAATTAACATATCACATTAAAATAAAATATATATCACTATATGTATAATGAGAACTTCTAATGCATGTTTGAAAAATGTTATTCATTTTTGAAGTGCAAATAAATTTAATATTTTAGTGGTAAAATGATTAATTCATATTTTGTTTCACTTATTTTTTAACTTTTGTAAAAACAAATAGGCACCTTTTTAATGTTATGTGTTTTAATAAAATGAGATTATTTTTTTTTAAAAATATGTAAATAATTTTCAAGACAAAATGTCTTAATGCATCCAAGATTTCGAAATTTATTCTTCTATTTAAAGTAATATCCTGATAAAATTTAGTCAAATATATATACCCCATGAAATTTTAGTTTTCGTTTAAGCATTTAGTATTTGTAGTTATTAAAAATTTATATAGAAGAAAATTTTTTTAAATTTTAATAAATTTTTTTTTTTTTTTTTTTAACTTATGAAAATGATGTATTTTAAGTAGTTACCAAAATAATTTTTAGTAAGATAATAAATAAAAAAAAAAATATAAAAAGCATATATTAAAGAAAGAAATATTTATTAAACATATATGATCAACACTATATAAAATTCCAATTTTTTTTTTTTAATATCATTTAATGTAGATAGAAACTAGAAATAAAAGAATTTATCTATTTAACTCTATGTTATTTCATCTTCATTGTAATTTCTACTTTTAACATTATTTCTGTTTTCATATAATTTACATTTTTATTCAAATTCAATAGACCTTATTTAACTAATATATAATTTAAAAATAGTTATATTATTCATTAAAATGAAATCATAAAATATTATTAAAGAACAAAATAATGGTGACAAATTCTAATATAATATAATAATAACTAATAAATCTAATAATAATCTTTATACAATTTTGATTATATAACTTTATTCTAAAAAAGTATTTTTAAAATATTAATATTTAAACTCATATTCATAAATTATGATTAAGTTTAAACTTTATAAATTAAAAAAATATTGAAGAAACATTTTTAACAATTTACATATTATATAACAATTAGAAACCTCGTCCTCCTCTTCTTATTGCTCGTCCTCTTCCACCTCTGTTATCTGTACCTCTTCCTCTACCTCTTCCTCTGCCCCTTCCTATATTTCTTAGTTTTTCTGTGTGTATAAAAAAGATAAACAAATTTTTAAATTATGAATATTCATATTTTTTTTTTTTTTTTTTTTTTTTTTCATATTTACGTTCAGTAGTTTCCTCAATGGCTTGTTCTATAGCTTGATCTTGAACTCGAATATATTTTATACTATTCCCTCTTACATAACATTCAGAAATTTTCCAAAATTTATCTCCATCTTTTGATGTGCATATTATATTTTTCATGTGTAAATTCATAAAACGATCACAAAATACTAAAAATCCACTATATGTTTCACCGTTTTTTAATTCAACCATCTACAGAAAAACATTGTTCATAAACAAAAGAAAACATATAAGTAATTATTTATTCTACTAATGTTAAAACACGTCTTAATGAAATCAAGAAAATAAAAAAAGAAATATTTTAAATAACAACTTTCATATATATTATCTCTATAATTTTTAAGTAATATAATTTCTATTAACTTACCACTGGTTGATTTTGAGAGCATTTTAATAATGTTAAAGGGAACTAAAAAATAAAATCAAAAAATATTTATGTTATCCTTTTAAAAAAAAAAAAAAAAAGTAAAATTCTATATAATTTTAATAAGATTCGAAAATATATTTTTAAAGCAGCTAGTTTATTATCATTGTATTATTAACACAATTATCCATTACAGTTATGAAAGTAAAATTTACATATCTTAGTTTAATATGTATATATATATTAAGAAAAATTGTCTTACCACCATAGCTGACTTCTTAATGTATATTAGTAAATATATACACTCTATGAAGAAAAAAATAAAAATAAAATTTTTATTAAAATATATTTTGTTATATTAAAAATCATGTAGCAACATGGCAAACAAAGAACATAAAGTAAGAATTAATCATGATTCGATCTTTCATCGTCTTTATAACTTATATATAAATATAATATTTCATTGTTTTGTTATAATTATTCTTACGATAACGTATTTTCTTTTAATTAATATTTCACAATTAAATATCTTGAAAAACTTCAATTTCAAATATTATAATAAACTACAAATTTAAATAATTTTTAAAAGTACTGCTAATTCATCTCTTGAAAAATAGTAGTTCTATAGGAAATAATACGTATCATTATTTAAAAAAAAATATATATATATTTAATACACATATATTACGCTATGTTTTTTAAAACTTATGTTAAAAAGGATTTAACTGAAATATTAAATATAAAAATATATATATATATATATTCTATTAAATATAATAAGGAAAATTAGAAATGCATATAGTAAAATAAATATCTAATTAAAATATTTCATTCTCCATTATTAAATATACAAAAAAGTTAAATGAAAAATAAAAAAAAAAAAATGGTTACATTAAATTGATACATAGGAAAATTAATTAAAAGAAAAATCTACTAAAACACTTTAAAAAAATAATATATAATAATAATTTTTTATAAATCACATATGTATTATCGTTAACTACCATGTATATTATAAAAAAGTTACCACTTAATGTATTTAAAGTTTTTTCTTTGCTTTATATTTAAATTTGCCAAAAAAAAAAAAAAAAAAAAAAAAAAATAGTATCAAATTAATTTAATATTAAATATTTATTTACCAAATAGTGTATTCATTGTTGGTTGAACAGTAATTTTAATAACTTATTTTTTTTTTTAATCTTTTTCTTTTTCATTCATATTACAAATAAAGATTAAAATGATTAAACATGAAAATGATTATATAATTTTATTATTTAATATCGTCCTATTTTATTTCTTTAATTTTATTTCATTATTTATTAAAGTAGTTTTTAAGTCATTATTGTCAATATAAATATTTAAAAATTTTTTTTTTTTTTTTATTCCATATATAATATTATGAAAATAAAATTATTATTTTTTTTTTTTTTTTTTTTTGATGGAAATAATATTTTTTAAAAAATAAAAATTAGTAGGAATCATTTTAATGAAAAATGTTTTGTTAAATATAAAATATTTTATCTAAAAAAACAAAGAAATTATCATAATTTAAAAAAATCTTTTTATAATAAAATGATAAAACATTTTAATGTAACATAATTATAGTATTGATTTTAAAGCTTTTCTAAGTTTTTCATTAGTTTCATCTTTAGTAGCACACATATTAGATTTTGTTTTATTTAAAATTTCAATACATTGATTATTTAGTTCTTTCCATTCTTCGTCTTCTAATTCTTCTAATTTCTTTTTATCACTTTCATAAGCTTTCATAAAATTTTCTGTTTCTTTGTAAAAGTCCTATAAAAATTATATATATATATATATATTAAAATTAAAATCTAGATTTTCCTTAATTTTTGAAATAACCTTAATTTTATTTTTATAATTGTTTGCTACATCTGCTAATTCAGATTTTAATTTCTGATACAATCTATGTTTTTCTTTTATATTTTTTTCATGCTTTGTGATGTTTTCCCTTAATTTTTTTAATTTTTCATCTCTTTCTTTTTCAATGAGATTTTTTTCTTCATTAACATTATTTATCAAATTAATTTTAGTATCTTCAACTAAATTATCTATCTCATTTTCGAACTTTCTTTTTGATTCTTTTGTTATTTTTTTTATTTGTTGAATCATCTGAAGAACATCTTCATCATTCTCGTAAAATTCTGCCATATTTGTAAATTTATAGAAACATATAATTTATAAATTTGTTATTATTTATAACCTTCTTTTTTTTTTTTTATAAAAAGAGTTGAAATAGAACAATGAATAAAAAAAATAAAAAACTAATGTATATTAATTGTTTATAATGTCTTTTTTTTTATACAAAAAACCTTATTTAAGTAAGTGAATAAAAGTACAAATTATTAACATTCTTAAATGTATTTACACAAAAAAAAAAAAAAAAAAAAAAAAGGAAAAGATAAAGAAAATTATTTAAAAAAATTATTTTAACAAATAGACTCAATATGAAAATAAAATTTTTATTCTATGAACAGTAAAGTTTTAAGAATATCTATATATATACATTAAAAAATAACAGAAACACAGTTTAATAAACTTAAAAATATATTAATTTTAATTAAAAAAAAAAAAAAAAAATATCCTTAAGTTCCATCCATAAAGGAAATTAATGCATCTTCCGCTTTTGTATTTGCCTGAGAAAAATTATAAAAAAAAAATTCATTATTCTAAATAGTACCATTTTAAAATTTTATAAAAATTGTTTCACTTATATTTATAATTTTACTTGATCGTACAACTTAGACAAAATATTCAAAATTTTTTGAAAACTAGGTCTTTTACGCTTATCTCTATTAATGCAGCTTTTTATTAAACTCTAAAAAATTTTGTAAATTTTTGATAAGTCAATTTTATATTTATTTGTTTATTTTCTTATTTAATATTCTTACTTGTATAGGAATTGGAATATTATTAAAAGACAGTTCTTCTTTAGCATATCCAACTGAAGCCTATTAATTAATAAGAAATAACATAAACTTATGAAAAATTAAAAATATATACATATATATATATATATATGTATGTGTTAAAAAATGTATTATCTTCCAATTAATAAAATAAAAAAAATACCACCAAATGGGATTTAAAAGGATAATTGAAAGGAATATTATTAGATAACTAAAAAAAAAAAAAAATAAGAAATAATTTGAAAAAAATATTATTTTTAATAATCATTTTTTTTTTTTTTTTATTTAACCATTTCCCAAAGAATGATTCCAAAGGCATAAACATCAGAGTATAAATATTTACTTGCTTTTCCTCTTAGTACCTATAATATTTAAAATATTTTTATTTCATAAAAGAAGAATATATATAAATGAATACATATTTATTTATTTTTATTTATTACTTCAGGTGGAGTCCAATAGGAAACATAAGAATAATGATTACTTGGTGAACCATAAATTAGTTTAGTATTATACTCATTCACATTATTTTTATCATCATATATATATAATAAATCATTAGAATTTTTATTAACTATTTTCATTTCTTTTACTCTTTTATTTAAATGTTTTTTGTTAAATTTTATTAATTTATTTGATAAAACAACATAAGAATAATCAATATTTGTATCAAGACATTTTTCAATTTGATGTATTCCGAAATCAGATATCTTTGCATTCAAGGATTCATCTAATAATATATTAGTTGGCTTTAAATTTAATGGGTATAACTAAAACAAAAATAAAAAAAATTTTCAAAAAAAAATAACAAAAAAAAAAAAAAAAAAAAAAAAAAAAAAAAAAAA
>NW_021628265.1:266382-335073 GCF_900005855.1 Plasmodium gallinaceum | reverse complement strand
AAAAAAAAAAAAAAAAAAAAAAAAATTTTAAAAAAAAAAAAAAAAAAAAAAAAAAAAAGAATAAAATACCTTATGTTTTTCTAAGTATGAGCAAGCCAGTGTAACATCTCTATTAAAAAAAAAATATATATATATATATATATATGTGATTATGTGATATAAATAAAAGAATATTTATTTAATATAAATGTCATATGAATTTTTGTTAATATATTTTAATATGATTTTTATTTATTTGTAAATTTTTTACGTTATAATTTTCATTATTCTTTGAACACTTAGACGGTTATTTCTGAAATTACTTTTTTGTGAATGAAAATATATTTGTGTTTTTAAATAGGAAAACAAAAATTTTTTTTTTTTTTTTTTTCTCTCATTTTTTAAATAAGAGAATAATTCTCTTTGATAAGGAGGAAAAGAATAAGGATCATTTAATTGTATTTTTTTTTTATTTTCCAGTTTACCTAATTTTTTATTATTTTTATTTATATCTTTTTGATTGACCTTTTTGAAATTATTATTATTTTCATATAATGAGTAATTTTTATCTATACTAGCATTAAATATTGTTATATCAGTATCACTAGAAGAAGAACTTTTTATTTCGTTATTATTTTTTAATTCATCAGCGTATATACCGCATAAAACGTTATTTTCATAATTAAATAAATTAAATTTATTTATTTTAAAATATTTATTATCTCTTTTATTTTTTTCAAAATCTGTATTATCACTTAAACTACTTTCTGATTCATTATTGAAATTTTCCGATTCTATTTGTATAAACTTAGAATTGTTCTTATCATTATTACAATTTTTGATACTTTTTTTATCATTTAGGACCTTATCATTTGAGAATCTTACATTGGGGTAAATAATTTTACTTTCATTTTCACTCTTATAATCAGTTATTTTTTTATCTAAATCCAGATTATAGTTCATTTTGTATTTTTTAAAAAATTTGCTTATATATATATGTTTATATTTTATACAATGCAAATATGAGAATAAACACAAATTTTTTAAATATTCATAGACAATAAAAACAAATGGGTAACTAATAGAAACTCCCATTATTAGTACAATATTAGAATGTCTTAATATATATAATTTATATAATATTTTGTGTAATTTATTAAAATTTTTTATTTTACCTACTAATACTTTTATAGCTACTTCTTTCCCCATATACTTCCCTTTAAATACTCTACTTTTAAGTTTTGTATATTTCACTTCATTTTCTTTATTTTTTTTACTATATTTATTTTCTTCATTATCTAACGTAAGTGCTTTAATTTTCTTCATAAATTGAAATTTTTCTTCAAAGTTAAAATCTATATTGTTATTATCATTATTATACATATCACCAAAATAATAGTTTTCAATTTGATGTAGAAATATTAAATCTTCATGTGGTATAATAAAACTATATAAATAGGAGAAAGTTAAATTATTATTCATATATATACTATTTGTATACTTTATTATTTTATTACGAGGATAAAAAATTCTATCATCACTTCTACTTGAACAGAATGAAGATGAAACTAAAGCTGATGAAGAAGAAGATGAAGATAAAGAAGATGAAGATGAAGAAGATGAAGAAGATGAAGAAGATGAAAAAGATGTGGATGAATCTGAGAAAGAAGCTATTTTCTTTACGTTTTTGTAATTTATATGATTTAAATTATTTATAGAACTTAAATCACTTTTTAAATTTGAACTTTCTGATGAATTTAAGGAACTTAAGGAATTTAGGGAAGTTTTTTTTTTACTTATATGTGTAGAAATAGAAGAGTTAGAAGATGATATTGTAGATGATGTGAAGGATGATAATGTTGATGAAGTAGAGAATGAAGAACTTTTATTTGAAAAATTAGAGGAATTATTTTTTGAAGATAATTCTTCTTGAAAGTAGAAAATAAAATTTTCATTTTCTATTTCATCTTCCTTTTTCTCATTTTTATTTTCTTTTTCGTTTATCTGTTCTCCTTTCTTTTTTCTTATTTTTTTTTTCTTTTTTTTTTTTTTTTTTTTGGTGTGTATGTTTGCTTCTTTTATATAATTTATGGTGGTGTTATCTAAATTTATTTCTGGTGCGCAATTTTCTATTTTATTAGATTTGCTCATAGAATCAGAAGATACATATGTAAATGAATTTATGCCATCTAAAAATAAAGCATCTTTACTATTTATATGTTTATTTTCCATTTCAATTTCTTTATTTAAATTTTCTAAAAGAGAATTAGAATTTTTACTTGCATTATTTATCTCTGGTTTATCATTTTCTTTATGAAAAATGTTATCAACAATAAAATTATTCATTTGTTTATTTATTTTATTTTTTAATTTATTTTTTATTTTATTTTTATTTTTTTTTTTTTTAATATGATTTTCGTATTCTTCTAAATTGAGACATGTTAATAATCTTTTATTGTATGCTGCTATTCTTAAATTTTTTATTAACTGTAACAATTTTATTGCATGTCCATATGAAAAAATACCTAAATTGTTTCTAATAGTATTTAAATTTAAATTATTTAATTTAAAACCTGTAATGTTATTTTTATAAATTGCCATTATCCATTTAATAGGTACATTACATAATACAAGCCATTGAACTACTTCTTTTGTTGACCATAGTTCATAATTTTCAATATGTAGATTATCATTATTATTTATGAAACTTTTTAATGTATGTTTTTTTTTTTTTTTTTTTTTTTTTTCTAGATTATTAGAAATGTATAAATTTTTTTTTTTTTTTTTTTTTAAGATATCAATGAAACTTGAACCAGACACTAAAGAATTATAAGAATTTGAACAGAAGAAATTTTCAATTTCTTCCTTTTTTATGCTTTTTTCTTTATTATCACTTAAGTTATCTTTATTTGATTCATTATTATTAAAATTATTTTCATTATCATTTATATATGTATTATTACCACTTTCTAAAATATTGCACTTATTTATATCAAAATTTTCTCTATTAGGATATTTGTTTTTTACAGATGTTATATGAACATCATTATTTTGATTATTATTATTATTTATTTTATTGTTATTATCATATCTATTAATTTTGTCTTCATTTCTTAATTCGTAATTATTTCCTTTATATAATATTTTGTTTTTGTTTTTGTTTTTTTTTTCCTTATTTTTAGAAGTATTATAAATTTTACATGATTCTATTAGTCCATTATTATAAAAAAAGTAAAATACTTTATTACTATTGAATGGATTAATTTTCAATTTCTTAAAAACTTTATCATCTTTCCAATTACATTTATATTTTGTTAATTTCTTATCAATATAAATTCCCTTTCCATTCCTTTTTCCATTCATAAAATATCCATAAAAGGATTCTCCTGAATTATATAAAATTAATCCTTTTCCATGAGGTAAATTATTTTTATCTAATTCTCCAATATATTTATAATTTTCAAATTCAACAAAATTATTTATCTTACTACTAACATTATTACCCATTATTCAACAAAATACAAAAAAAAAAAAAAAAAAAAAAAAAAAAAACAGATAGTTAATATTCTTTATAATTTTATAAAATAATAATTAAAAATCTTATTTCCACTTTATATTTTTAATTTTTATTTCTTTATATTAGTAGAATTCAACTTTTTTNAAAAAAAAAAAAAAAAAAAAAAAAAAAAAAAAAAAACAGATAGTTAATATTCTTTATAATTTTATAAAATAATAATTAAAAATCTTATTTCCACTTTATATTTTTAATTTTTATTTCTTTATATTAGTAGAATTCAACTTTTTTAATATTTCTTTCATTATAATGAAAAAAAAAAAAAATAAATTAAATAAAAATAAATTAAATAAAGTACATTAAAACAAAAAAAAAAAAATGTGTTTTTGAAATAGGACAAATAAGAATACATTAGGGAAAAAAAAAAAAAATTTAATTTCATATCTAAATTAAAAAAGAGATATACTGTATATTAATACAACAGAAAAAAAAAAAAAAAAAGAAAAAGAAATTACTAAATTAAATTAAGCTAAACAATAATTTTAACTATAAATCTATAACAAATAATAAACTAAAATATTACAAATATGAAAAAATAATTTCAAATCAGTATATATTTAATGAAAATTCCTTTATTTTACATAAAAAGAATGTAAAACCAGTAAAACAATGTCTAAAAAAAAAAAAAACTGAAATGTAAAAAGTAGTTAATAATTTTATATTTTAAAATCTCACAGTATCATCTATTCGTATACTGAGTTTTTATGTATTTAAACTACTTTCATATTTTAATATTATATTTTTATTGAGGGACTTAATAATTATCTGTTTATTTATTAATCTAATTATTTGTTTTATATACATATATACATATATTCATATAAATATTTATGCATTTAAAAATATTTTACTTTTTTTTTTTTTTTTTTTTTTGATTAAATAAGATAAAATATTTATAATAAATGAAATTTTTACTTTTGTATACATTAATTCTGTTGAAAAAATAATTAAAAAAAAAGATTTCTTATTTGTATTTAATAATATTAAATTTTTTATTTTTTTTTTTTTTTTACGATTGAATTTTTCTTATTTTAATAAGAACATTTATTTTTAAACCTATTATCAAATTTTTGTGTATGTTAAGCTAATATAACTACTATGTAATTTTTATTTTGTATATTTATGTTTATATTTTTTTAATTTAATTATGAAAACAGTTTATTTTACTTTTTTTTATTTCAAAAATTTCATTAAACAAAAAAAAATTCTAACATTTGTTTTAATAATGATCTAAGAATTTAAAAAATGTGAATAAATATTTTCTTTTTCTTTTTATCTTTTTTAATTTGTTTTTACTGTCTTTGTAGATTATTAGAAATATAAAAAATATATTTTTATTTTTTTTTTAATGAAGTTTTATGAATATATTTGTGTAGAGATATAAAAAAAAAAAAAAAAAAAAATGAATAAAATAAATTTTAACATTTTAGACAATTTTGAAAAATTAATAAAACTTGAAAATATTTATGAAAATAAAGAAATAGAATTATGTTATGAACATTTAAGTAAGGATGAATTAATTGAAAAAGGAATTTTGTTGAATAATTTAACTATTAAAGCAGTTACAAAACATAGTGACAATCATAATTCTTATGTTTTAAAATTAGTAAAAAAAAAAAAAAATGTTGAAACTAATGATTTAAGTGATGATGAAAACTTGGACAATTTTAATCATAATTTATTTAGCAAAGGTAGTATTGTACATTTTTCAAAAAAGAGAAAAAAATATATATTAAATAAAGAAAAAAATATAAATAATTCTATAATTACGGATATTGTAAATATATATGTATGTACTGTTCATAAAATTAAAAAAAATCAAATTAGTATATTAATTAGAAATATCAATGATTTATGTAAAGAATTAAATGTAAGTAACGCATATATGCTAAGTGATAAAAATTTCTTTGATGTATGCCTAGTTAATAGTGAAATATCTGTTAAAAGACAACTTCATGCAATTAATCTCATGAAGAACAATTTGGAAAATCCTTCAGATATTCTAAAAATTTTATTTTTAGATAAACATCCAACCCAAAGTCCATTTATAAAAGAAGTTTTAAATATTTTTGATAAATATGAAAAAAATGAAGAAAAAAACAATAAAGATAATGGAGAAAATAAGGATAATAAAAGGGAATACAATCCACCTAACAATATAGAAAGTTGTTTAATTGAAAATGGAGAAAAAAAATTAAATGATAATTTGGAAAGTTTTTTAATTGAAAATGGAGAAAAAAAATCAAATGATAATTTGGAAAGTTGTTATAATGAGCAAGCCGATGACAATAATAATTTTATAAAAGAGGAAAATATTGAAAATATTGAAAATATAGAAAATTATATATATAAATGTGATAAAATAGAATGGGGAAATAAGAATTTAAATTATAATCAGAAAAAAGCAGTATACTTTTGTTTATATTCTAATGATATTTTTTGCATTCATGGACCACCAGGGACAGGTAAGACTACTGTATTATGTGAAGTTATTTTTCAATTAATAAAAAGAAATTTTAAAATTTTAGTAACTGGTCCAAGTAACGTTTCAGTAGATAATATTTTAGATAAATGTATTAAGATGAACATTAAGAACGTTGTTAGAATTGGATTAAAATCAAAAATAAAAAAGGAATTATGGAGTTACAGTTATGATGAAAAAATAAAAGAGTGTGATAGCTATAAACTATGTGAAGATATTGATAAAGATATCGAAAAATTAAAATTAGAGATTGCAAAATTAAAAAGTAAAAAAAAATCAGAAAAAAGTTTATATGACAGAAAAAGCATAATAAATCTAAAATATGAAATAAAATTATTAAATAAAAGTCGTAAAAAAAAAAGGAATGTTTTTTTTAATGAATTGATGAATAAAAATAATGTTTTACTTACTACATGTTCTAGTAGCTCTAATTATGAGTTGAATAAATTCGTTAAATATTCTAATTTTTTGTTTGATGCAGTATGTATTGATGAATGTTGTCAATGCACAGAACCTTTATGCTATATACCTATTTCTTTTTCAAAAAAAAATGTTTTCCTGTTTGGAGATCATAAACAATTATCTCCATTAATAAAATATGATAAGAATAATAATAAATTGAATGTAACATTATTTGAAAGATTAATTAAAAAATACCAAAATAAAATTTCTTTTTTATTAAATATACAATATAGAATGAATGACCTTATTTTAAAATGGTCTAATAAGATTTTTTATGAAAACAAACTAATTTCTCACAATTCATGTAAATATATAACTGTTGATGATCTTATATCTAATTCTAATGAGAAAAAAAAAAAAATTAGTAAAGAAAATAATAAAAAAAATAAAAAAAAAGATAATAAACAAAAAAAAAATAAAGAACTGGATATTATACAAAATGATAATGCGAGTTGCATGATAAAAAATTATTCCTATTACCCAATTACATGGATAGAAACAGATGGATTTGATGAATTTCTAGATGATACTAATGATTTAGATATGATAAATTTAGAAATAAAAGAAAAAAAGAATCATCAAATTAACGATCAATCGAAAAATGTTACAAAAAAAATAAAACAAGAAAATAATATGAAAAATACAAAGGAATATGAGACAAATCCAGGAAATACTATATCAAATAATAAGGTAGTGTTTGAAAAAAACAAAAATAACCATAATATAAACGATAAATATGATGTAAATAATGATAATAAAAAATGTGATATTTCCAATATAGAAAAGCATGATATAGATAATTTAAAAAAAAAATATAATGATAATTATTTTAATAGCAATGATAGTGAAGAGTTTAATGAAGTTAATTCATTAAAAAATTTAAATGATAATGAATTAAATGATATTGTAAAAATTGACATTGATGATATTATAAATTTAAATAATAAATCTCGTAGTAACAGTGGTGAAGCATATGTTATATATAAATTAATAGAACGAATGGTTAAAATAAACAATATAAATACAGATTATATATGTATAATAACCCCGTATTCAAAGCAAATGAATTTATTAAGGAATATATTTTATGATAATTTTTATGACGATAAAAATTATACTAATATTTATAAAAACATTGAAATATCAACTGTAGATTCCTTTCAAGGAAGAGAAAAAGAAATTGTAATACTCTCATTAGTATGTTCAAATTATTTTAAAAATATCGGTTTTTTAAAAGATTATAGAAGGTTAAATGTTGCAATAACTAGAGCAAAAAGACACGTTGTTGTAGTAGGAAACTCAAATACCATATCTAATGATACTGTATTAAATGAATTATATGAAACTATATTAACTTATGGTAAAATTTATTTAGTTAATGAAATCATCGATGTTGAACAAATGATTATGAATAATTAAATTTTTTTTTTTTTTTTTCTTTTAAATATATTTTAATCAAATGGTATATAAAATAATATATATATATAAAATAATATATATATATAGATAACTAATTAAAATTTAATTCTTTAAAAAATGTTAAATTTAAAAGAATAATCTTCATAATTTAAAATTATACATAATCATAATTTATAATTTAGAATAAAAGCTCATCGTCATTATTATTATTTTCAAAGCTATTTAAAATTAATTTTCCTCTTTTAACTTGACTTACCAAATAACAACTTTTACTTTTAAATCTTTCAACAACAAACTTTTTATGATCAAATTTAACATCGTCCCATGATGGAATATTATTAGTATTAGAAATACGAATTTTGTCTAATTTATTTTCATTGAATTGTTTGTTTTGGGATATGTTATTAACAGAATCTTCATATAAGTTATTATCATAATTATTTTCTGTATATAAATTTTTTCCTTCTGAGTTTCCTTTATGACTTTCATTAATTCTAATGTCTCTATTTTCCTTTTTATTATATTGTTCCTTAACCTCGTTAGTAAGTATATCTTTTATATTTTTATTTTTAATATTATTTAAAGTGTTTTTATTTCTACATTCAAATTTCTCCTCATCTTTATCTTCATCTTTATCTTTATCTTCATCTGAATCTGAATCTTCTATAGAAAATATTGTGAATGGAGCTTGAATATAAGAATTGTCTTTTTCATTTATATGAGATATATCATCACAATTATTTGTTTCATCTCTTTTATTTTCGTCATTTAATTCAAGTAAATTATTAAGTTTATAATCATTAACATTTAATTCTATGTCTTTTATGGATGAAATATCAATGTATCTGTTATTTGTATTTTCTGAATTATTTCTTTTATTTTTCATTTTAAAGGATTTTTTTCTTGAAAATAAAGATAATAAACCTATATTATTATTTTCAAACTTTCTTATAGAATCTGCTAATGGTAGGTTAGTTGTAGAGATAAAATTTGTTACAATAAAAGATTTGTCTTTGTTTTTTTCTAAAAATGAATTTAAATAATTGGTAAAATTTTTTTTTTTGAATGAATTATCATTTATAGTAAAATTATACTTGTGACTTTTATTTGTATGACTATTTAATCTATTCATTTTCCCTAATCGATGAATATATGTAATTGCATCAGATGGGAAATGAAAATTAATTATATGATCAACATTTTTTGTGTCAATTCCCCTACTTATTAAATCTGTAGTAATTAATATACAAAATTTTGAATTATAAAATTTATATAAATTTTGAATTCTTGAATTTAATGATAAATTTTTATGAAAAGAAAAAACTGGCCAATTATGTTTTTTTAAAAAATTATAAATTTTATTACAATCCTTTATATTATTAACAAAAACAATAGTTTTATATATCGGATTTTTATGAAATAAATGAAAAAATTTACTAGAAGAATTATTTGATATTTTTTTTTCTTTATTATTTTTATTTAATTTATTACTTTCTTCATAACTTTCTATATCTTCATTAACTTCATAATTTATAGTATTTTCATGATACTTTTTTAAAATATAAATCAAAATATCAAGTCTATGTTCAAAAGAGGCATTTTCAAATTCGTTTATTTTATTTGATAAAGAGAATTCTTTTAAATTAACGCTATTTTTTGTTTTATTACTATTATTATATAAATATAAATTTATAATTTTTTCTTTATTCAATTCTATCCATTGCGTATATATATTTTGAGGTATTTTATAATTACTTTTACTCATTATTTCAACCAAATTGTTAAATCTTTCAGTTAGCATACTTCCAGCGGTAGTATGACCAACTGAAGGCAAAGTAGAGCAAACATATATCAATTGTATTAATTGTATGTCATCTTTTTTTTTTTTTATTTTATTATTTTTATTATTACTATAATCATTGTCACCATTAATAATAGTGTCTTTTTTTTTTTTTTTAAGATCTATTTTTAACTTTTCTTGAGAAGCACTGTCATCCTGTTTTACGTATTCATAATTAGAAGAAGAAGTATCAATATATTCGGTTTTGTAACAATTATTTTTTAAGTTTTTCTCATTTTTAAAACTCTTGTTACTATTGTTAGAATTATTTTGTTCATTAATTAAAATATCTTCAATTGATTTATTTATATGTTCAATATTTTCATTGCTTATATCAATATGAGGATTATATATTTCCGGCCTTTTCTTAATTATTTTAAAAATGTTCATCATTGTATTTCTATAAGCATTGTTTTGAAATAGCATATCTATTTCATCAAATATTATTATAGATGGTAAAATATTACTACAGTTATTTTTAAAACTATTTAAAAATATATCTGGTGTTGTAATTAATATATCTGCAAAAGACCACATTATTTGGTCATTACATAATACTGCATTATTTATATGTTTAACATTTTCTACTTCTAAATTTTCTATATTAAAATTGTCTTTTGAATAGTTTTCAAAATTTTCTTTTTCTATTTCATTAGTAACATTAGTATATGGTACATCATTTAGAGTTTGTATATTAATTCTATTTAATATATCTAATTGTTTTATAACATTTATTATTTGATTAATATTGTCTTTATTAACAGTTATTATAATCACTGATTTATTTATTTGTAGTGGATTTATGGTTAAATAGCGATAAATTGATTCATAATTATTTTGATCTGTTACGCAATTTTTAGCTTCATTTTTTTCATTATATTTTAAAATATGATGTAATTTTTTTAATTCTTGTTCGTTATTGTAATTACTATTTAAATTACTTAATTTTATGTTGTTTATTTTTATTATTTCAATTAATTTATTCATTATACTTATACTCTGTATTTTTCCGAAACTGCTACTTACCTCCATATTTGTAGTATCAGTTGCATTTATATCATTTTTTAAATTTAATGAATTACTTTTTTTTTTTCTTTTTTTTCTTCCAGTAGTTTTAAAAAATTCTTCATTTGATTTATCAAAACATGGTGGCAATAAATGAAAATTTTCTTGCATTTTTTTATTTATATCAAAATTGTCTTCAAAAAAAACATTATTCTTGTAATAACTATATTTTAATAGGTAATTATTCATTTCTTCATATAAATTAAAATTATTATTAAATTTATAATTATTTTTTATGCAATTGATATTATTATTCTTCTTTTCACTGTAACTATCTAAAATAATTTTTTCTAAATAGTCATGTAAAAAATATAGATTATTTAGAATTGGTAGCAAATAGGCTATAGTTTTCCCTGAACCATTAGGATAATTTATGAGTAAATCTTTTCCTTTCTGAATTGTTAAAAAGCTATTTATTTGCATTTCATTTAATTCATTTATATGAATTTTTTTTAAACCTAATAACAACATTTTATGAATATTCAATTCATTTATTTCATCATAGTTTTTTTCATATAAATATATATTATGAGGATCACTTTCAATTTCGTAATAGTTGTACTTTTTATATAATTTTTTTTTTAGTTCTTCATATTTATTTTTTAATTCTTCATTTTTTACTGATAGATTAGGTTTGTTATTATTATTTTCATTTCTTAAAAAATTTTTTTTTCCATTTTTTTCATTGTTGTATTTTTCATTTTCGTATGTATTTTCATTATTTTTTTCTTCATTTAATTTTATTTCATCATTAAGATACCTTAATTTTTTTGTTCTTAAAAAATATGTTTGTTGTAAAAAAAAAAAAAAGGATTTTCTCCTTATATTATTCCATAAAAAAATTTCTTTAATCTTCATTTTTTTAACATTTTCTTCATTTTTCTTTTTTCATAAAAATGACGTATATATATTATTACTTTTTTTAATAAAGATATATTTACTCAATTAGTATATGAAGAAAAAGAAGGAATTTTAAATAAATACTATGAAGTTTCTATGAAATTTCATTAATATATTATTATCAAATTCGTTAAAAAATAATAAAAAAAATGAGAACCTCATAATTTTAAATATACATTTTTTTTTTCTAAAAATATTATTTCAACATAATTTTTATTAATTTTTAAAAATTATATATTTAATACTATTTCTTCCAGAATAGTTTTTTTTTTTTTTTTTATTATTAGTAAAATAACTTTACTAATAATTTTAATAGAATATAATTAATATTATAAAAAAATACTTTTTTTCATTGTTTTTTTTTTGGGTTACATATATATATATATATATAATAAAACTTTTCTAAAGATTTACATTATTACTCTTTATATCTATTTTGTTATTTTTATTATATTTTTATCATTTATATACACCCCTGTGTTATATTTTAAATACAAAAAGAAAAAATAAAAATGATTGAAGAAGGAATAATTTTAAAGTTTTATAGAAATAAAAAAAAATAATGGAAGAAAACAAAAAGTTATAAAATGATAATTATTCAATTTTTTATTCTTTTATTTGTGTTGATAGATATAAGATGTATAATTTCATTAAAAATTGAAAACTATAAGGGAAATTTTAATTTTCATAATTACAATAAAAATAAAGGGAGAATAATATCTCATTTGTTTGTTGAAGTAAAATATCGTAAAAAGTTACCTTTTTCTGATCGTTTTATAATTGAGAGATTAAAAAATAACTACAAATTTATATCTTTAAACAAAGGAAGTAAAAACATAAAAGATAAATTGAGATTTTCAATAAATAATGAGAGTAATAATACTATAAACAAAAGTCAAAAAGAGAGGAATACATATAAAAATAAAACAAGTAATAATACGAATAACAGGGATAATATAGAAGTTAATGAAAAAAAAAAAGTAGAAAATGAGAATTATAAAAATAAAAATGTAAAAAATGAGAATTATAAAAATAAAAAAGTAGAAAATGAGAATTATAAAAATAAAAATGTAGAAAATGAGAATTATAAAAATAAAAAAGTAGAAAATGAGAATTATAAAAATAAAAATGTAGAAAATGAGAATTATAAAAATAAAAACGTAGAAAATGAGAATTATAAAAATAAAAATGTAGAAAATGAGAATTATAAAAATAAAAATGTAGAAAATGAGAATTATAAAAATAAAAATGTAAAAAATGAGAATTATAAAAATAAAAATGTAGAAAATGAGAATTATAAAAATAAAAATGTAGAAAATGAGAATTATAAAAATAAAAACGTAGAAAATGAGAATTATAAAAATAAAAATGTAGAAAAAAAAGTTTCTTATAAAGAGGCGAAAAGTACCAAAAAGGAGAATGAAGAGATAGCTAAAAAAAAAATTACAAAAAAAATTATTAAAGGAACAATAAATAATAACTATGGTTATTACAACCAAGTAAGGAGTACTTATAACATTGTAGATATACAAAATACAACTGTAAGAGATTTTTTAATTGAACATAATGAAATAAGGTGAGAATATTATATATATATATATGACTACCAAAATTGTGTGTTTTAAAAATTTATTTTAAAATGAATATAAATATATTTTATTTAAAATTTTTTTTTTTTTTTTTTTTTTTTTTTTTTTTTTAGATCTTTAAAATTGTTAGACCTTATATATAAATTTTGGAAAAACAAAAATTTTTTAAATTTCTTTGACATTTTAAATAATGAAAATTTTGATTATACATGTATTGAAAAATGGTTGCATAAATTATCAATAAGTTTAAGTAAGAAACAGCTAAAAATTAAAATTATGAATGATCATATACTAATTAAAAATGAACATTTTTTAAAAAAAAAAAAAAGAATAAAAGAATTTAAAATAAGTTATTGTTCTATAAATAAATGTTTAAATATATTGATAAACAATTTTGACAAATTTTGCTCTTATGAAATCACATCTATAGTATGGGCTATAACAATTATCATAATAAAATCATTTAAAAATTCTAATAATTTAGATTTTGGAAATTCTTTAGAATTTAATAATGTAAATTTAACTATTATTGAAAATTTTAACACATTTTTTTCATTAATAATTAAAAATCTAAATAAAATAAAAAATTATTTGTCTGTTGATGAGGCATTATGGGCAATTTGGAGTATTTGCAAATTGTTATATTTTAATATTTCTATAAATAATTATTTAACTAGTAGTAAAAAATTTATTGATAAAAATTTGCAAAACGATAATAATAATGATAATAATAGTAATTTAATTTTAGATATTTCAAGAGGATATATTGAAAATATAGAGGATAATGAAAATATTAATAACTTAAAAAAAAAAGGAGATATAAAAATTTTGAATAGCTGTACAACTGAAAATAATAAAAATTTAAATGGTAAAAAATTAAATGAAATACATGATAATAAAAATTTTATAAAATATAATAATAATAAAATAGTATATATGATGAAAAAGTTTAAATTAACTAGGGAAATAGTAATAAATATTTTAGATGTTTTTGATTATCTCTATAGTAAATTATATAATAATATAACTTTTTTAAAAGAAAAATATTACATATATATACCATTTATTATTTTTGAATCACAAACATTAATATTAAATAATGGTATAATTTTATTAAATAGAATAATTTATTTAATTTTAAATAATAATATTTTACTAAAATTATTTAATTTTAACTCTTTAAAAAATACATATTCAAAAAATTCAAATTTATTTCAAAATGACTTAGATAAAAATAAAGATATTTTTAGAATAAAAACTTTGAGTAAAGTATATAAATTAATTAAATGTATTTCTAAAACATTTTATCCTTTAAAAAATGTAAATTTACTTAATTTTGATTTACATAATAATTATAAAAATTTAAATATAAATATTTTAAGTAAATTTATTAATACATGTAATGATGTGTTGGTTAAATATATTGATTATTTTATTTTTATTATGAAATTTAAAAATGATACAAAGGAAAAGGAAAGTATAAAAATCCAATATGAAAAAAACCAAGATAATGAAAATAATAAAATAGATAATAAAGGAAAAGAAAATAATACAGAAATGAATAATAATATAAAAGAAAATATAATTGAATTAAATGATAAAGTAAAATTAGAATATAAAAATGAAATTGTTTTTATTTATAATTGCTTAAAAAGTTCATTAGTTTCTTTAATTAAACTAGATTTAAAAGATAAGTTTATATACGAATGGTTAAATAAAAATGTACATATTTTTCAATTCAATAGACTTGATGAAACTAATAAATTATATGAATTAAAAAATAAATTGATAGAAAATAATGAATATCCTATTTTAAATAATAAAGAAGAAAATAATTCCATAAATTTAGAAATGGATAAAATAAAAGATAACAGTATAAAAATAGATGAAAATGAATCAGCATTAATGAATGAAAAAAAGGAAATTGAGGAAGATATATTTAGTGAAACAAATAGTATTCATTTACCATATGATAGTAAAAGTGAATATAATAAAGTGAATGATGAGAAAAATGAAAAATTAAGTGTTTTAAATAACACTGATATGAAAACATATTTGAATTTAATTAAGAATAATTCCGATATAAACAAGAATAATTCTGATGTATGTCTAGATGTTTTAGCACTTAGTAAATTTACAAAAATATATAACAATGAAATGAAAACGAAATTAATAGAAAATGTTACATACAGCATAGAGCATTCATTGAAAATATTTAAAATAATTTATGAAAATGAAAAAATTAGTAATCCATCTTATGTAACCATAAATGATATATATATTATAAAAGACAAAAATATAGAAGAATTATATAATGAAGAAACAAAGACATTTTACAAAAAAAATAAAAGTATAGAATTTCGAAACATTATAATGCCAAAACAATTATCCATTTTTGTAAATTATATAGGGAGAAATATTCATTTAATACCCAAACAGGAATTAGATAATATTTTTCTTATATCCATTAAATATGCAATTACAACAAAATTTAATTATTTTACTTCTAATGATATTATACATTTCTTACAAGGTTTAATAAATTATAATGAATTGGATAATCATTCAAAATTTTATTATGATGTTATAAATGAGATGTTAATGTTATTATGCGATATTGTTGAAAATAATTTTTTAAATTGGAAATCATCAAATATATGTCAATTAATTTATGTATTAACAAAATTTAAACATATTCATAAATTTATTTTTAATAAATTTGATGAGTTTTTAAATAATATTAAATTTCCATATTATATTTATCAAAAAGCAAATTACATAAACCATGAAAATGTGTTACAAGGTAATCATGATAGTAATTTAACAGAAGAAAAAAAAAACAACAATATTAATATATCACAAATATCAAATAATAATAGTGAAAAAATGAATGGAAATTTTAATAACATAATTGAAAAAAATAATAAATTTCATAAAAATAATGAAAATCAAAGGATAGATATTTCTATAAATGAATTTAAATATGATAACTTAGGATCAGCAATATGGGCTTTAAGTTCTCTTAATAAAAATGTGATTAAAAAAAAATATTATTTAAAATTTTTTTATTTTTTTTCTGTTTATTTTTCTCTACACATGAAATTATATTTACATTATAAAATTAGAAATAATAATTATGCTCTTTATAATAAAGAAAATTTAAAAAAAAAATACTTGAATGATTCAAAATTTTTACAGTATAATACCAATTACTTTAAAATTCCATTGGATCCGATGACTATAAGTATATATGTAAATATATTCGCAAGAAAAATAAAAAAGGGCTTTTACTTCCTTTTTGAAGTTATTTATAATAATGTAGACATTATTAATCTTTTTTCTTTAAAGGAACTTTCACATGTTATATATTCTTTATCTCATATAAATAAAAATTCTTTACAAGACAGCGTTTTTGACATAAGTATACTTAATAATATAAATTCATTAGAAGAAAAAGAAAGTTATTTTTTAGAAGAATTTTTAAAATCAAATATTTCATTGTGGATAGAAGAATTGGATTACTTGTTTTGTTTTGATCATTCTAAAAATTTACATGAAATAAAAAATAAAAATACCGATCAAAGTATGAATATAAAAACAGAAGATATGGGAAATAAAAATGGTGAAAATATAAATGATAATATTTATCAAACGGAAAATGACTATAAAAATGATAGTGAAATGATTATTAATACGAATTCTTATGATGAAAAATATAAAAATTTTATAAGAAAAGATAAATTTTTAAAATTAAAACATGAAAGAATTAATTTATCTAATGAATTCTTAAATATGTTAATGGAAAGATTAATATATTTTACAATATATATTTTAGAAGAGAAAAAAAATACGCAAGAAATTTCATCAAATAATAGAACTTTTACAAGAAACTTTAATAAAAAAAATAAAATAGAGATTATTGATTTGATTAAATTAATATATAGTTTTTTTATTCTATTAAATCAAAAAGTTCAAATAAATGAAACAAAAAATATAAATTTTCATAGATTAGAAAAACTAATTTCTCAATATAATTTAATAGTTAAAAATTTTCTACATTCATTTAATTATATTTATTTTGTAATTGATACATATGCTTTAGTTAGTAATATATATTATCTTGATCAATCTACAAGAAATATAATAAAGGTAATCCAAAAATAAGAACAATGTTATATATATAATACATATTAATATATTTATGAAGTTATTTAAATGTAATTTTCTTTGTTTTTTATTTTCATATAATTCTTTATAAAAATATAAACACTTTTTTTTTTTTTTTTTAGGAGTTTGTCAAAATATGTATAAAAAAAATTGAAGAAGAAAAAATACTAGATTTAGAAAAAAAAAAAATTACATTAAGTATACAAAATTTAAAAGTTACTAATT
This sequence comes from Plasmodium gallinaceum, assembly GCF_900005855.1. Taxonomy (NCBI): domain Eukaryota; phylum Apicomplexa; class Aconoidasida; order Haemosporida; family Plasmodiidae; genus Plasmodium; species Plasmodium gallinaceum. Next base: position 317,371 of record NW_021628265.1, on the reverse strand, counting down.
TTAAATAAGGTTATTTTTTTTTTTTTTATTTTATTTCTCATAAATTTGTATTATTGTTTTATTTTTAATAATCTTTTTTCATTTTTATAATTATATGTATATATAGGCAATTATATAAAAGTAATTATGTTAAAATAACCATGTATAAACTTTTTTTTTCCTTTTTTTGTTGTTATCTATATTTCCTTAAAAAAAAAAAAAAGCTTTATGTGTTTGTTTCCTTTTTCATTTTAAATGTTAATTCTATTTGAATAGGATGTTATTATCTTTTTCTTTTTCTTTTTCTTTTTTTTTTTTTTTTTTTTTCTCTATAATAAATGTCTTCTATAAATTTTTTTATTTAATTATTCATTTTCTTCATCTATATATATATATATCTAATTTTTTAAAGTTTACTTAATATACCACATGTTAATTTTATTACATTTTTTGCATTCAATATTTCCTTTATTAAGATAACTTAGAATATTGTAAATATTATCTTTGTTTAAAAAACAATTCCTTTGCTTATTAACACCACATAACCCATTACTATATATTTGCCTATATAAATTATCGTAAATTTTTACATTATTTTCATTAACTTTTTTTTTATCTAACACATATTTATTATAATATAATTTAGAATATTGAGGATATATTTTTTCAAATATTAAATCACACGCCTCTTTATAAAATATAAAATTATTACATTTTTTGCAAAAAAATTTACACAAATCTTTACTTGTTTTCATTTCAAAATTTTCAGAAATTCGTATTTTTTTTTTTAAAGAATTCAAAAAATATATATTAATAATAATGATAATTATAAATAATAAATGTTTATTTGTAATCTTAATCTTCTAAAAATTTAACAAAAAAAAAAAAAAAAAAAAAAAGATTTACTCTTTAAATTCTTCAGATGTCTTAATTTATGTTTTACATATTTTATTCTAAGATATTCTGTATTCATATTTTTTTTAATAATTTTATACTGATATATTTTTTAAATGATTATTTATAAAATATTTTTAATCTACATATTTTATAAATATATCATATTCGTATTTATTTTAAAAATTTTGTATTCATTTATCTATTTATAAGTTAATATATTAAAAAAAAAAAAAAAAAAATCAAAATATTTAAAAGAAAAAATATATTAAAAAAAAAAAATAAAATTACTCTATAATAATTTATTAAACTTTTCATTTTTTTTTTTTTTTTTTTTTAATTTTTATATGTATTGATGTTATTTGGTATGATTTTATTCATTTAATTATATTTTTAATAATTGTATGTTAATAGAAATACAATTTATTGTTCCAATGAGTGAAAAAAAAAAGAAATTATTTTGAAAATGCCTAAAAAAAGAAATTGTAAAATATAGGAAATTATGATGACCCCCATTATTTGGATATCATATTTAATAAATGTAATATGCTGTGTTACATTAAGAAACCATTATTTTATTAAATCTTACTATTATTCTAAGATAAAAAATAGAGAAAATAAAATATATGGGATACCTAGAATGTACAGATGGTTAACATCTTATTATCCTACAGTAAGAGAAGAATTAATTAATAATGAAAAGCAAAAAGTGGTTGATATTTTTTATATTGATATGAATGGAGTTATTCATCACTGTACTCATGCCAACAAAGATAAATTACCTATATATGATGAACATCAGTTATTTTCAAATATTTTACAATATTTAAAAAATTTATTTTATTTAATAAAACCAAGAAAGTTAATATATATTGGTGTTGATGGGGTCTCACCAAAAGCAAAAATGAATCAGCAAAGAAAAAGAAGATTTTTAAGTTTATTTAAAATTCATGAAAATATTAATACATCAAATTTATTTAATCCTAATTGTATAACAACAGGAACAGACTTTATGTATAAAATAAACTTATCATTAAATAAATGGTTTAAGATTTTAAAAAAAAAAAAAGTTTTTAATTTTCAAGTTTTATTTTCGGGTTCTGATGTTGCTGGAGAGGGAGAACATAAAATTTTGAAATTTATTAGAGAGGTATATATATATATATATATATATTTTAAAAAAAATATAATATTTTAATATATTTATACATTTATTATTATATTTATTTGTAAACTTTTTTTATTTTTGTTTAGAATTGTAAAAGAGATTCTAATTTTAAAAATTATAATCACTGTATATACGGATTAGATGCTGATCTAATTATGTTATCTTTAGTTACTCATTTAAATAATATATTTATTTTGAGAGATAAATTTAAAATAAATAATGATTCACAAAACAGTATTTTAGAAAATATTGAAAAATCACAAGTGGGACTTAATATATATGATAATATTGCTCCTAGTGAAAATGATAAAAAGGAAGAAACTGTAGAAAAAAGCACTCTAGATGGGGATACTAAAAATAATGATTCGATAGAAGAAAAATTTATAGAAGAGGAATCTTCAGGAAAATATGAGGAAACAAATAAAGAAGAGAGAGATAAAGTTTTAAAAGTTGGTAGTGAACATATTGAAGAATTTGATGGATATAAAAAATACTTCAATAAAATTCATAAATATACTAAAGATTATTATATCAATCATGAATGTTTAAATAGCAATGATTTTGAAGTATTAGATATTTATAAATTACGAAATTCTATAAAAACACAAATAGCTACATATATAAATAAATTAAAAAAAAATAAAAATATAGTTTTTAGTATAAATAGAGTAATTGATGATATAGTTTTCTTATCATTTTTAGTAGGGAATGATTTCCTACCCCATATTCCAAATATTGATATAAATGAAGGATCAATGAATGAAATTTTAAATTCATATATATTTTACATTTATAAATATTCTAATTATATAACATATAAAGATAAGGTACATATACAGAGATTAAAAATTATATTAAAAATTTTGAGTGCACAAGAATTTGAATATTTTAAAAAAAGAGGAATAAATGAAAAAATTTCAGAATTCACAGATGAAAAAAAATATAAAAATTATTATTATCTTCATAAATTTGGTTTTAACGATTCAACAAAAATACAAGAGATTGTAAAAAAATATATAGAAGGATTATTTTGGAATTTGCATTATTATCATTTTGGTTGTGCTAGTTGGTATTGGTAATTTTTTATTTTTTTTTAAATCATTTTTTTAAAATTTAAAAAAAAAAAAATAAATATATAAATCACTACTTGAAAGTTAATATATATATATATGATTAAATTTTTCTAATAAAAATATTTATTTTTTTTTATATTAAATTTATATTAATTTTTTTTTTTTTTTTCTAAGGGAATATCCATATCATTATGCACCTTTATGTAGTGATTTATTAAGTTTTGAAAAATCAGATTTTTTTTTTGAAAAGGTAAAGTATTTTTTCATATTTTTATAAAATTTCAATATACTTTCTATTATACCTGTATAATTTTTTTTTAGGGAAAACCTTATTCTGCCTATACTCACTTAATTAGTGTTCTACCGCAAAAAGATAAAAATCTTCTACCAGATGCATATAAGTAATTAAAATCATACTTCATATTTTTTAATCTTAAATTCATTAAAATTTTTATATAAATTTAATTAACTGTTCCTTTTTTACTTTATTATTTATCTTTTTTTTTTTTTTTTTTTTTTTTTTTTTTTTTTTTTTATAGAAATATTTATGTAGAAGATGAAGTCAAATCGTTTTTCCCAGAAAATGTTAAAATTGACCCAAACGGAAAAAAGTAACTATCTATAAAAAAAAAAAAAAATGTTTTAAAAAGAAAATAAAAATATATTTTTTTTATTTTTTTTTTAGAGAAACATGGGAATACATAGTACACTTGCCTTTTATAAATTGTAATATGATAGATAAAATAATTACGGAAAAAAGTAAAAAAATTTCAAGTCTTAAATTTAAATTAAGGTATTTTTAAAAAAATACAAAGATAAGAAATTAATATACATTCTCTTGAAATATTTATAAAAAAAAAAAAAGGAAACTAAAATTTTATTAAAAAAAAAAAATTTTATAGACAAAAATTTTAATTTTTCTTTTAATAGGGAGTTAAATGGAAGGGAACACAGATATTAATGAAAAAAGAATTTTTTATAAAAAATTTAAAATAAATTATAAAATCTAATAAATAAATATTTTTTAATAAAAAAAAAAGAAAAAAATAAATAAGTAAATTAGATTTTTAAATTAAGAATATTATAGATTTTTAATTAGTTTTTTAAAAATTTTAAAAATAAATTAATAAAAATAAAAAAAAAAAAAAAAAAATAGAGAATATGTGTTTATATGTTATCTCTTATTTTTATCAAGCAACATTAATATTTTTGAATATTCACTATGAGGAATACTTCTAAAAAGGTAAAAAAAAAAAAAAATGTTTTTTTATTTTGTTTAATTTTGTAATTTTATTATTTTTATATAATTTAAAAAATTTATACATATATATATATATATACTAATTTTTAATATTATATTATTTTTTTTTATTAAATTCTTTTTAATTTTTTCTTTTTTTGAATATAACTTACATTTTTTCTAATTGATCTATTTCACTTGTTGTCACCATGATGTCTTTTTTTGGTGATAATGATATATCATCCCTAAAAATATAAGAGAAAATTATTTTATTTTATTTTATTTTATTTTTTTTTTTTTTTTGTTATATTCACTAAACATATATCTTAATGAGAATTTTGAAATATTTTTTATTTTTTTAATTTCACAATATTTTCACTTTTTAAATTATAGCATATATATATATATAGAATACTTTTAAAGCATATATAAGCTACAAAAACGTAGCAATATTATAAAATGAAATAAAACAAATTATGAATATATTAAATGAGATACTATATATTTGTTATAAATTAAAATCAAAGAAAAAAAAAAACATGTATAATGTAAATAAAATATTTCATGTAAATCATAACGAGAATATATATATATATATAATATTTATTTATTTATCGTTTTTTTTTTTTTTTTTTTTTTTCATTTATTACTTATATGAAGAAAATCCAAAAGCATTAGGAGATAAATAATTAAAAGTAAAATTAACTTTATTCTTTAAAAGATTAGTAATGTAATAAATTATATAATTAAAAAAAGAATATTTTTTTAAAAGCATTAAGGAATTAAAATCATAATTTCTGACATATAATCCTTTAGATATATAATAATTTATTATTTCATTAGTTGTTTCATTTAATAATTGAAGAAATTTCACTTTGTTATAATAATATATGTAATATGCCTTTTGTTCAAAATCTTTATTTTTTTTTTTAAAATAATCTAAAAAAGAAATTTTTGAATTATAAAACTCAAACAATTTGTCAACATAATTTATTTCTCTTTTAAGTTCATGCATTATATTCGATGTAATTTTAATTTTTCTAATATTTTCTTTAAATAATTGATATAAATCATTTTTAATTTTTTCTAAGTTATAATCATACTTTTCTAATAAATCTGTTAAAATAATATGTACTAAATAAGAATATTGCCTATTTTTTATTTTTTCTGAATTTTTGTGATATTCTGAATTTTCATTTAATTGAAAACTTGTAAATTGATTTAGTATGTTTTCTACATCTTTAATTATTCTTTTTATATTTATTTTTTTAAGGTCTATATCTAAATTGTTGATTCTAACATCTTTTGTTATCTTTAAATATTCTTGTAATATATTTAATTTAAAATTAGAAAAAAAATTATATAAAAAATAATTTTCATTATATAAATTTTTCAAAGTATCAGGTTTATAATTTTCAAAAAATACATTTTCTTCTTTACTAGAATGAATTTTTTCATTTCTTTTTCTTCTTTTATAATGCTTTTTATTAATTTCTGTGCTTATTTTTTGAATATCAAGCGTATTATCATTTTCAAAACGAAAATTTATTTTAATATATTTATCATACTTTTCTTCCCAATGACATTTTAAAAACATTTTGATGATATTCATAATCTCTGTCTTTTCCTTTTTAATAAATTTATCATCATATTCAGAATCACCATAATTGTATATAATAAATATTAAATTAAAATCATTCTTTTCTTGTTCTAAATAAAATATATAATCTAATGCATTTATAAGATTGTTAAATGAGCTAATATCAAATAAATGCTTATTTAAAACATCATTATAACTAATTGGTATTAAAATAAAATCACATTCATTAATATACTGACAGAAAATTTTCATTTTATCTTTTAAGTATGTTAAATTATTTTCTAAATATTCAAAAGAACTTTCATTTATTGTTGTATTACTATTTTCGTTATTTCCCTTATCAAATTTGATATTTTCTGATTGATTTTTTTCTTCATTTTTTTCAATAAAAGTTCTTTCTATTCTTTTATTATTGTTCTTTAAAATAAGAGGTAAAAAATATACCTTTGTTTTTTTATTAACTTCCTCATATATTTTTATTCCTTCATTTATTGTTTTTGTATATTCATTTTTATTTTTTAATTTCAAATCTTTGCTAACTACACTATATATGTTAAAAAAATTGGAATTTTTTAGCTTAGGTTTTCTTGAACAATTTATTTCATTATATAATAAAAAATAATAGAAAAAAAAAAGAAAAAGAAAAATTTTTTTTTCTACATTATGAATAATTGAAAATTTCATTTTGGTTTTAACTAAAAAAAAGGATAAATAATACCTTAAACCTATAAATATATAGAAATATGTAATATAAGTATATATATATAAATATATAAAATATACATAAAAAAAAAGTTATTCTTTCAAATAAGAACGATATACACATTAAATTTCATAATAGTTTAACAAAAAAAAAAAAAAAAAATTTTTTTTCTGTGTAAGTTTATCTAAAATTTTTTAAAAAACTTTTTTCTAACATAATCATCATATTAATAGAAAAAAAAAATGAAAAAAATTGTGAATACACTTTTAAAATATGAAAAAAAAAAAAAAAAGAAAGAAAAAACAAAATTTGTACATATTATTATTAAAAAATATATTCTTCAAATTATTAAGAATAATTATAAATATTTTAAAAAAACAAAAAAAAAAAAAAAAAAGATTATTCTTTTGTTATAATTTATACTAATTTTATAATTAAACTTTTTTTTATTTTTTTCTTCTTTTTAAATTTATGTTAGATACTGAATAATATTTTATCCGTTTGTTCTTTTTTTTTTTTTAATTTATCTTTTTTCTTTTTTTCAGCGTTATTTTTAAATCTTTTAGTATTTTTAAAATGTATATATTTTAAATCTTTTGAATAATATTCAGGCGTTCTAGGTAATAATGGTTTTTTAATTTTAAAAAAATCTGTTATTTTATCAAATATTTCACGATTTTTCATTCCCAAATAAATTAAAAGTTTTCTTCTTTTGCTAACACACTTAAATAAACCTCTTAAACAAGCAAAATCCTATTTAAAAAAAAAAAAAAAAATTAGACAGTCATATAATAAATATTAAAATCCTATAGGTAAATATAATAATATCATAAAAAAAAAAAAAAATTAAAGATAATATATACACAATTTTATAAACATACTATATATAATGTTTACTTTTTTATTCTTCTTCATATGTTCTGTTAAAAAATAAATCTTAAAAGTTAAAATAATAATTTGTATTTCACTACTTCCACAGTCTTTATCATGCCTCTGAAATAGTTTTCTATATTTTTGAGTAATTAAATCTTTTAATAACTCCTTATATGTGAAAAAAAAAAAAAAAAAAGAAAAAAAAAAAAAGTATATTTTTATATGAATTAAATATCTATAAACAATTTTTTTATTTGGCAAATGTATATTACTGGTTTAATCATTATATCATCTTTATTGAACGAAAACGAACGTTCTAAATGAATGGATTTGCTTTTCTTTAAAATTTCATCTATTTGAACTTTCTGCTTTTCTATATTTTCTTTCAATTTATCATAATTTTTTTTAATATCAGGTTTTATATGTTCTTCATTATTAGTAGTCGTGCTATCATCAAGAGATGACAATTTATCAACTGTATTTTCGTTATAACTACTTTTCTTAAAAAATTTGTTTCCGTTAAATTTCTTTTTATATGTATATTTGGTTGTTCTTTTATTTATGAGAAAATTAATTTTATGACCTAAACAGGTAAAATTTAAAATGAATATAAATAAATACACACACATTTTAAAAAAGGTATATAAATAAAAAATATATTAATATATAGAAATATATATGTTGTATTTAAAATCATACATATTGAACATTATACATATTTCAAATAATATATTTTTTATTTAATTATATAAAATTATATTTTCATTAATAATAAAACTGGAATTATAAAATATGTTTATTTTATATTATTTTTTCTAATCCTACCTACATAGAATCCATTGCAAAATAAAAATTTATATAATATTTGTAAATAAAAAAGTAATGAAATAATTAAACATGATTTAATTTTTTTCATTTAATACTCTTATTCATAATATATATTATTATTACCAAATATATATAAATATAAATATATATATATATATATAACTACATTAGTATATATTTATATCTAAGTAATATATTTTAGAAGTTATTTTCTAGAAACTTCTACTTTTATGTTTTTTTTTTTTTTCTATTATTATTAACAAAACATATACATTATAATAAATAAATATTCTTGCAATTCAGCTAACTCAATGTATATTATTTTTTATATTTTCGTCTTAAATTTTTTTTTTAAATAACACTATAATAAAAAAAAATGAAACAAATAAAAGAAAATTATTAACTATTAAAAGGTTAATTAAAAAATAATATTTTAAAGGAATGAATTTAAATTTAATAAACTATCTTTCGTTTTTATATAAAATGATAATATTAAAAAAAATAATATGAAATAATCTAAATAAGGGATTACACAAAAGCAATTTTTTTCTAAAAAAATATTTTTTATAAGGTGACAAAACTTTACAAGAAAAATTTCATTTTTTCGTATTTTACAATTCTTATAAAAATAAAAAAGATAACTTCAAAAATGTATAATTTTACTTGTAAATAGCAATATGTCTGACCTTATAAACAATAAAAATGTTTTTATCATTTTTCCTTTTTCTTTTTTGTAGGTTATAAAAAATATAAAATTATAAATATTTCAAAACATATAAAAAAGAAAAATGTATAACAGCTTTATAAATGTTAGTAAATATATTTTTTTTTAATTATATAAATTGTTTTTAAAAATATATTTTGAGTTATAGGGAAAGAGATACATTTAAAAATATAAAGTTTGTTCACATAAAATAATTAAAAATATTTTTGAGAATTAGTTTTTTTTTTATTTAATAAGGAAAATTATATTATTTTTTAAAAAATTTTGAAGATATATTTGATATATATACCAATAAAATTGTATATTAACAAGAAAAGTGTTAAGATAAAAATTATTTTAGAAATTACAAACATATATATATATATTTTGAAGAAAAAATTTTTTTTTTATAAGTTAGATTTTAAATTTATTTAAATGAATTTATTATTTATATAAAAAATTAGTTTTATGTAATAATCAGGATTGTACTACAGTTTATAAAAATCAAATAAATTATAAAATATTATTTTTTCAAAAAATTTATTAGTTGTGAAATTTATTTCTTTAAACATTCAATAAAACGCATATATATAAAGTTTGAGTATCTTTTATAACATTTTAAAGAAATCTACATTTTAAATGAAACATTATTGTAGCTATTATAAAAATTTTAATGATATAATATTTTAATGTAAATTTTCATTTAAAGCTACAAATTTTAATCATGTAGAAAATTTAAAATATAATTACGTTTGACAATAATATACTTATGGAATTATATGTATAATTTCCATTACTTTAACGTTTTTTTTTTTTTTTTTTTTTTTTTTTTTTTTTTTTATTTTATATTAGGAATTATAATTTTTTTTTTTTTTTTTTTTGTTTTTACATTTGTATCAATTTTCTTATAAAATGCAAATAAATTTAGCAAACATTAACAGTACAGGTGAAACAAAAAAGGAAAGAGTAAATATACACAGTCATATTAAAGGGCTTGGTGTGAATACAAATATATATATGCATGAAAATGAGGTGAATTTAAGCGATGAAAAATATTCCATGTTTTTTGATAATACCTGTGGTTTAGTAGGGCAGTATAAAGCAAGAGAAGCATCATTATTTCTTGTTGATTTAATTAAAAAAAAAAAATTAGCAGGAAAATGTATTTTATTAGCTGGTCCAAGTGGAAGTGGGAAAAGCGCATTAGCAATAGGAATAAGTAGAGAAATTAATAAAAAAATGCCATTTGTATTTTTATCAGGATCAGAAGTGTATAGTAATGAAATAAAAAAAACGGAAGTTATACTTGAGGCATTTAGAAAAAGTATACACATAAAAATAAAAGAAGAAAAATTAGTATATGAAGGTGAAGTAGTAGATATGGTTGTTGAAGAAAATGAATGCTTATATTCATTAAACAAAGCAAAACAAATTAATGCAATTATTATTACATTAAAAGCAGTTAAAGGATCAAAAACACTAAGATTAGCCCCCAAAATACACGAACAAATAGTTAGAGAAAAAATAAAAATAGGAGATGTTATCTACATTGAAACGAACACAGGTCATGTAAAGAGATTAGGAAGATGCAATGCATATTCAAAAGAATTTGATATTGAATTTGATGAATATGTTTCTTTACCTAAAGGAGAAGTTCATAAAAAAAAAGAAGTCGTTCAACAAATTTCTTTACATGATATTGATTTAGCAAATGCAAACCCAACTGTTGGAGAAGATTTAGCATCCGTTTTAAATTCCTATTTGCGCCCCAAAAAAACAGAAATAACAGAAAAATTAAGAGTTGAAATTAATAAAACTGTAAATAAATTTTTAGAAATGGGTTTAGCTGAGATTATTCCAGGTGTCTTATATATTGATGAAGCGCATATGTTAGATATTGAATGTTTTTCTTACTTAAATAGAGCAATTGAATCTCCACTTGCACCCATAGTTATTATGGCAACAAATAGAGGAATATGTACAGTTAAAGGAACAGATAATATTGAGCCACACGGAATACCAGTGGATTTATTAGATAGATTAATTATTATAAAAACTTTTCCTTACACACTAAAAGAAATAGTACAAATATTAGCCTTACGTGCACATACTGAAAAAATAAATATCAGCGAAGAAGGAATGAATTATTTAGCTAAAATTGGTATTCAATCTTCCTTACGTTTTGCAATGTTACTATTAGAACCATCTAGAATATTAGCTAGTCTTGAAGGAAAATCAATAATTGATATAAAACATATTGAGCAAGCTGATGAATTGTTCATGGATGCCAAAACATCTGCACATAGAGTTGCTGAACAATCAAATAAATTTGTTAATTAAGTTATTTTCTATAACATTTTATGAAGTATTTTTTTTTTTTTTTTTTTTTTTTTTAATAATTTCCTTATATATCTATTTTTGTTCATATACATTTTATATATTTTTTTTTATTGGAATACTATTTTTTTTTTTTTTTCACATATATATATGTGGATTTATTTTTGTTGCAACCTTTCTCCTATTTATTTATAAAGTATTTTTTGTTCTCATCTTTTTTTTATTTCTTTTTTTTGATATTAGTTGTCTAATACAATTTTAATTTTATAAAAAATTGAAAATTTTTTTTTAATATACTTTAAAATATACAAAATTATTCTTTTTATTCACTTTTAATATTAATTTTTTAAACCTTTTACTCACGTATCATTTAAATCTTTCTTTTTTTAATCAGATTATTGCAAAATATAAGAAGTGAAAAAAAAAAAATGTTATGAAGATACTTAAATAAGGAAAATTTAGATAAAGTAAATTAGGTGAAGTTACCAAAATTTTAGATAAAATATTATATGAAAAAAGCAATTATTATGTATACTATTCATATCAGATACAAAATCAACATATATTAAACATATAAAATAACAAATAAATATTTTTATTTAAAGGAAAAACAAGACAACGAAAAAATTTAAAAGTATTAATTGAAGAAAATGTTGCAGTGATTGCTTTTATTATGAAAAAAGTTTAAGCGTTGAAGAAGTTTATGAATTACTAAAAATATAGATTTACTGACTTTATGCTACTCATTGTTTTAGAATATATATTATAGTTTTTATATTTCAAATTTTATTATATGTATATTAAATTCATAATAAGAAGATTATTTTTACAGAAAAATAGAAGAAATATTTTAAATATATTAAATTTATTATTATGTTGTTTTTTACAACAAAAATTAAACATGGAAAAAACTTAAATTATTTAAAATATAAAAAAATATGATAAAAGCAAATTAATTAAAATAAAAAAAGTATGAAAAATTTAAACTTATATCTAGGTGCATATGTGAAAAATTTAAATATTCTATGAATAGTTTATTCTCTATAAAAATTTAAATAATAAATTTTCTATAGTAAAAAAATAATCAAAAAAATAATGGCAGAAATATTTATATAATATAGTTATCCTATAAAAAAAGTATACAAGAAAAAATATGTAAAACACAAATAAATAATTTTATTTAATACAGAGTTAAACTGAAGACTATTTTTATACATATTAATAAATATTATCTTATTAATCTCTTAAGAAATTTTGATATTTAGAAAACATATTTTATAGAGATGCAATTGTTTTTACTTCTGGTTTAAAAGTAAATATAAAAATTTAAACAAATCATATTTTAAGTTAATTTGAACTTCTGTAAGTTTATAATTGTAATTGTGGCAATTAAATTTATTAGATTATTTATTTGAAAATATGTTTTATTACTTTTTCATTTTGTCTTTTTATTAAGTTTAATATATAAAGATATGAAATATACATTATTCACAAGTAATTTTTATTGCAATTAGGTAATTTTTATCATTTGATGTTGGGTCAAAAATAAATAAAAAAAAGTTTAAGAGATATAATTTAAAAAAAAAGTAAGAAAAAAAAAAATAATAATAATAAAAATAAACATCTTTGATAATTAATAATTAATATTTTATAAGTGAAAAACAAATATTGTGGATTATTAAAGTAATAAAAAGGAAAAACTTTTAGTTTTATATTATTTTATTTAAGTATATTACTTATAAGGACTACCCTTTATAACTTAAGATTTTTTTACGTAATTCAGGATATAATTTAATAATTTTAATAGATTTGCATGAATATTAATACAAAAAAAAAAAAAAAAAAAAAATAGATAAAATAATTAAAATATATTTTTATTTTAAAATCTGCTAAATTAGTTAATGGTATCATAAACATAAAATAAATATAATAGACACAAATATGAATGAGGCATAATCATTCTTCTTAAGGGAATTTTAAAATTAAAAATTATAAATGTATTAAAATAAAATGAAAAATGAAAAAAAAAAAAAAAACTCTATATTAATATTATTGAAGTTGTATCTTAAAATATTGAAATATAATTTTTTAATTATGATATTATCGAAAAGCAAAAAAATCTAAAAAAAAATAATATAATAAAAATTTGCAAAATGGAAAAATCTAAAAAATATTATTACAACATAATAATAGTTATAAATAAGAGATTTAGATAAAAGCATGGTAAAAAAGTGAATGCTTATGATTATAAATTTTTATGTAAGTACTAAGGTGTATTATATAACTATAAAGAAGATATATAATAATTTTAATCTTTTTTTTTTTTTAACTATTAATTGTATTTTTAGAAAAACATAAAAATTATTCTAAAAATTTTTTTGTTAAGGAGCATAAGAAATATGAGATAATTAAAAATAAAAATCTACTTTTTTCTTGTAGGTCTAAAACATTTTTTGTAAAATTTATTTCTTATGCTTTTACTTTGTGAATTCTTTATTTTTATTTTTCATATAATTAGGAATATTAAAATATTGAATATAAGATTAAGTATTAATAATAAAATAAGTAAAAAAAATAAAATGAAACAAAATAAGGAATGGAAAAAAATATTATAGTAAAAAGGAAAAGTGAGAAATAAACAATTTCAAATAATCTTTAATGATATATAATAAAAATTAATATAACAAAAAAAAAAAAAAAAATGTATTATTTTGTAAAAAATTATTAAAAGATTATGAAAATTAATAAAAAAAAAAAAAATATTATTAATAATGGGATTAACAAATAGTTAAACAAGGATTAACATAATGAAAAATTTTAAGTAAAAAGTATGGTGTTCCCTGAAATTTATTCTACCAAACATGAGCTATTTTAAGTGACAACATCGACGAAACCAAAAAAAATCCTGATGAAAGAAATCCAAAAATTGAACCGAAAACAAGTCGAGCACAGTACTTACTTCCATAATGACAATGTATTTTTGTGTAAAAATATGTCAATATAATAAAAGTCATTATGCAAGCAACAAACATGCACGCTGTACTTACTCCATAGGAAAAAACAAGATCTCTCGAATTCTTCATGCTGGGAATCAAAAAGGTAATTATAGTATAAATTGTAAAAGCACCTCCTAAAAATATAAAGCATCCAACCACTCCTGTTAATTCATTAAATGTTCCTGCTACTGCAAATAAAAGACTTGAAGCTATTAACCCAAATATGGAAGTGGCTATATCTCTACTTATTGCCATTTTGTTATTAATATTTTATTTCATTACAAGTTTAAATATTCTAAGTGAAATTTTAGTTGTTTAAAGAAGATTTATGCTGGTTTTAATTTTTCATGTAATTGTAAATATTCCTTTTTTGTTATTTTTTCATTTTATAATAAAATAATACTCCAATAATAAAATAGATGCTATTAAATTGAAAAAAAAAAAAAAAAAAAATGAAAATTAAAAATATCTAATATATTATATTAGAACCTTACATTAAATTAATTTATTTTTAAAAAATTATTATAAAGAAATTACTAAATGCTAATTTTCAATTTTTTTTTATGAACAAATAAAAAAAATGTAAATTTACAGCTATAAAAATTTTTTTTTTTTTTTTATTAACAACAATAAGAATGGATATATACATACAGCTATAAAATTACATTTTTTTTTTTTTTTTTTTTGCCTTCTTTAATAAAAAAAGACACACAAGTAAATATAATATTTAATTTTTTTTTTAAAGATATATTAGCCTTAATGCTTTTTCTCTTACAATTTTATGCTTTCATAAACTATTATTTATACAACACAAAATAACAAATAGTAAAATTTTTTATTTTTTATATAAACAATTTGTTATACATGTTATTTAAGAAAAAGATTTAAAATAGGAAAATGTCTCCAAAAGTTTTTTGGAAATAAGCTTTTTTTTTATTAAATTTTTAATAATAGGCTATTTATTATATGTTCATATATTTTTTTTGTTCTTTTTTTTAGACAATACTTAATAAAAATTTATTATAAATACTCTTTATAAAAAAAAAAAAATATATAAAAATATTTTATAATTTCTTAAGTTACATTAATCTTATAGATGAAATAAAATAGAAATGAAAAAATGATATATCTAAATATTTTTTCTTTTAAATTAAAAGGAAAAATACTTTTCCATATTTAAGAAGATATAATTTAAAATTCTATAGTTGTTAAAAAAACACCTATATTTATATGAAAAAATTTATACATATATGTACATATAGATTCTTACTAAAAATGTAAAAAAATAAAATAATACAATAAGGGTAAATAAAATATAACGTATAAAAAAATATGTAACATAAAATGATATGTAATTTAAACTATGCTGCATCCATCTCTTTATAATTATTATTTTATAATTTATTATTTTTTTTTTTTAATATCTTTTTAATATATAGTGATAATGAAATAATTTTCTATTGAATTTTTAAAATGATTATTATATAAAATGAAATTATAAAATCTCAAAAATATTTGAAAAAACAATATTAAAAAATATTAAATTAATGACCATACAATTTTTATCTTTGTTGAATACTTTGATTACTTTTTATAAAATAAAAAAGGAAAAAAGTTTGTATAATTTTTTAAAGTTATATTTAAATTTGATTTATAAAATTAAAAAATTAAATCATTACTATAATTAAAATTTAAAAATAAAAAATATGTTGGTTAAAAGAAACAAATAATAAAAAGTATAAATACAAAAGGAAAGTATTGTATATATATATATAATATATTAAATTCATAATAAATAAACATGAATATATATTCTTCTTTAAGGAGAAATAAATATAAAAGAGTGCATTCTCAATTAAAAAAAGGAATGAAAAAAAAAAAAAAAATAGAAATATTAAATTTACTCCCAGTTTGTAATCATGATTTATCTTGAATTTGCTGTTATCTTCTGTCTTAAAAGGAAGAAAAACTATAAATTACTTTTGCATCTAGTAAGCTCCTTCTTTGTCACACATGAATTTAAAGTGATCACTAAATAAAATAAATTTATTACATATTATATATATTAATATAATTTTAAAGAATATAAATGAAAAAAAAAACCTTATTTAATATATTTTATAAACGTATTTTTTTAAAATTCATTTACCCCATGAATTTATTCATAATGGTTTGCATCTGTATATTCACTCTAGCGAATTCCATATTCTTTAAAGGGAAAAAAAAAAATATATTATGTGATTAATAAGAATTATATGGAAAAATAAAAAGAATAATTTTTATTTATATATAGTAATTTCTTAAATATACAACAGCAATACAAAATATTTATGTAGAGTTTAGTATATACTTAAGAAATTTTTTTTTAATTAAAATAAATAAGAATCTAATATTAAATAATTATATTAAAATATATATATATATATATTTTTATTTTTAATTTATAATTTATACTGAAGTTAAGGCATATTGTTGAGTTGCAATAGATGCTTCCACATCTTCCGAAGTTAAATTGAACTCTTCTTCTACTTTTGCACTTACAATTGATTGAATTACTGCAAAAAAAAAAAAAAAAAATAAAATAAAATAAGTATATATAAATAAATAATATAAAATGATGAAAAATTATAAAAATGTAAATTAAATGAAAATGGGATATTTACAAAAAATAGAGACATTTTAATTAATTAAAAAATTCAAGCTTATATTATTTACCTAATGCTATTAATTTGGGGTCTAATTCATTTTTATTCGGAATTTTTTTAAATTCTGGGTCAATTTTGTATAATTCATTCAACATAAAATGATGTATTTCAATTATTTTATCAACACTCAATGTTGGTGCATCAGACATAGTAGCATAATAACTAAAACAATAAAAATAAAACATTAATGTATTTTTTATTATATAATTATAATGAAAAGATAAAAAAAAAAATTTATATACATTTATATTTATGTATATTTATTTTTTTGATTTTTCATTACTTTTCTTGGGATGACATAAGTTTTGAAACTGTTTCTTTTACTTCTAAAATAATAAGAAATATGTAATTTATTTATGGATATTATTTTTCATTTTTGCATGAAGAAAACAAAATAAAAAATAAAAGGAAAATGTGAAAAAAAAGAGAGGAACATATGAACAAAAAAAATATTATTTTATGTACCTGGATCAAAATGATAACTTTCAACAACTTTATCAAATTCTGGCATTTCGATTTGATATTTTCCTAATGGATCTATTGTATTATATGTTTTTGCTACATTATAAACAGCCATAAAACTAAGAAAAATTAAATAAATAAATATATATATATATATATTTATATATAAATATATATATATATGTATATAAATATTTATTTATTTTCTCACTCATAGTTATTATTTTTGGCAACTACTATAAGATCTTTTACTATATTCTTCATGTCTGATTGTAATTTTAGCATTTCATTTAATAATTGAAGTAAATCTTCTCTTGTCATCTATAAATATTATTATTGTTTTAATTTTATTTATATTTTAATATAATAACATATATAAAATTATTTCTAAATTTATTATCATATACATATATATATATTAATTTTATTTTTTACCGAATCTCCTTTTATTATTTTATTGGAATCTTTCGTTGTTTTATTGTCTTTTTTTTTTTTCTCATTTTTTTCATCATCCTTTTCATCATGATTTTCTTCATCTCTCATTAGCATATAAGTTAAAGCAACAACTGCTGCTGCTCCACCTTTAAAGTTTTATATATATAAAAATTAAAAATATGTTAAAATAAAAAAATTAATTATAAAAAATCTCATGTTTTTTTTTTTTTTTTTTATTTCTCTTTTTAAATTTGATATACATTTGATTTACACTTATACTTTTAAAATATAAAAACATATCATTTAATATCCATATAAAATATTAAAATCGTTAATTTTCATAAATATATAAAATAAAAAAATTAATAGCTAAAAAATTCTATATTTGTTTTTACCTGCTAAACTTAATGCTTTTTTCCAGTTCATTTTTTTTAAAATAATTTAAGAATTTAAGAAATAATTATCTTTTTATGTTCCTTTTAATAACATATAGATGTAAAATTAAATATATAAGTATTTTTTTTTTCTTTTTACTCTCTATATTATTAACTTTAAATACTTTGCTATTTTAAAAGCAATTTAATATAAAATATATAAAATAAGAAAAAATGTTTATTTAATTTTTATAAATTTAATTTTTTATTTTTTTTCTATTTATATAATAAATTTTTTTATAAATTATAGTATTAGTAGTTAAAGAAATTCTTTTTAAAAATATATAAATACAATAACATTAAAAAAAAATTGTTTCATTTTAATATTTTTTTTTTTTTTTTTTTTTTTTGAAAAAAAAAATGTATTCAAAAGAAAAAAAAAATTATTTAGAATAATATAAATTATAAAAAAAAAAAAAAAATAGCAATAATTTAAAATAAAAAAAAAAAAAAATTATTGAAATATTTATATATACAACTATACAAAAGAAAAAAATACTTATAACAAATACTTAAAGGAATAATGAATACATTATGAAGGTTTTAAAGAGAAAAAAATATATATTCTAGTAAAAAAAAAAAAAAAATAACATATGTAAAATTAGATAAAATAAAAAGAAATAGAATAATGTATAATAGAATAGAATAAAGCAAAAACTATGTTTAACACTTTTTAATTAATAAATAAATATAAAAAAAAGAAAATAATAAAATACTAGTAAATATATTCATACACATAATAAAAAAGTAATATTTTATTATTTTTATAGATAAATGATAACACATATTTTTATATAATTTTTTATAGTTTTTTATAAAATTCTAATGAAAAAAAATATAAAGACTAATAAACATTTACTCCCCTATAACTTTGTATGTAACATTTTTTTTAATTATATTTTTCAAAAAAAAAAAAAAAAATTTTTTGATAATATATATGAACATATAAGAAAAAAAAAGAAAGTTTAATTAAATATTATTTTTTATTTTTACTAATGAAATATATATATATAAAGGTAAAAAAAAAACTATTTATAAAAGCAAAAGATTAAAAATTTATCTCCGAAAAAGTAAAAAAATAAGTGATAAGGAAGATATATTAAAAACAAGTATGATAAATTTTTCATACATTAAAATGAAGAAGATTATTTTTATGCAAAAAAAAAAAAAAAAAAAAAAAAAAAAAATAAATTATTTAAGTATTAAGATATATATATAAATTATTCAAACATAAAAAAACTAAACAAAATATATATATATATATATATATATGTATTTGTACTTAAAATTTTATTTTATATTATCCCTTTATAACTGCTATTGGTTTTAAACGAAAGCATTTATTTGATATTCCTGCATCATGACAAGTTTGAACAACTTCTGAAACATTTTTATATGACTCTGGTGCTTCTTCCATGATTAATTTAGGAGAAGCTACCCTTATTGATATGTTTTCTTCTTTTAATTTATTAAGAACATCTATATAATTTAATGTATTTCGGCTTTTATTTCTACTTAATGCTCTACCTGCACCATGGCAAGTTGATCCAAAAGTAGCTTGCATTGCTTTTTCAGTTCCTGTTAATACATATGAATATGTACCCATTGTACCACCTATTAATATTGGTTGACCGCAATATTGATAATCTAAAGGTACTAATGGATGAAATGGAGGAAAAGCTCTTGTAGAACCTTTTCTATGAACTAATAAGTTTTTTACTTTTCCATCAACAAAATGTTCTTCAATTTTGGCTATATTATGAGAAACATCATATATCACATGCATATCTAAATCATCTGGAGACTGATTAAACATTTTTGAAAAAGTCTGTCTTGCTAGAAAAGTCATAGAAGACCTATTAATCCATGCAAAATTACAAGCAGAACCCATAGCTTTTAAATAATTTTGTCCTTCTTTTGAGTAAATAGGTGTACAAGCCAACTGTTTATCGATTACATTTATTTTATATTTGTTCATACTTTTTTCCATTTCTATTAATGCATCAGTGGCTATTTGATGTCCTAGTCCCCTGCTACCTGAATGAATCATAATACATACTTGGTTTTTTTTTTCAATACCCATTAATTTAGCACTTCTTTTATCATAAATCTCATCTACTATTTGAATTTCTGCATAATGATTTCCTGCTCCTAATGTTCCCATTTGAGTTATTCCTCTTTTTTTTGCTCTAACGGATACGTAATTGCTATCTGCATATAAACTTCTTCCATTATCTTCACAGTTTAATTTATCTTCAATCCATGAATATCCTTCCCTAACACACCAATCCATACCTAAACATAAAGCATCATCTAAATTCTCTTGATTACATAAAATAAAACCCTGTGAACCAACTCCTACAGGTATATGATTGAATAAAGATTGCGTTAATTCTTCTTGTTTCGGTTTTATGTCATCATAAAATAAATTAGTTCTAATTAAACGAACACCGCAATTTATATCAAATCCTACTCCTCCTGGAGATACTATTGCTTCTTCTTTGTTCATATCAAAAGCTGCTACATTCCCAATAGAGAAACCATAACCTGCATGAACGTCAGGTAATGCAATGGATGCTTTTACTATTCCTGGCAATGTAGACACATTAGCTATCTGCATTACTGCTGGTAAAAAAGTAGAACATCTATTTTGTTCATATGTTTTTATTTCATCATCTATTAATAATTTTAATCTTTCATTTACATAAATATGACCTTCTACATTCATATTTTGAACTAACCCTTTATTTATTTTATATAAATTTTTTTCCTTTGTTTTTTCAATATAACTAAACACATTGTCACCTCTTTTTTGTGACTTCATTTTCTCTCTAAAAATAAAGAATATATAAGAAAGAAATTAATATTAAAAATATAAATATATTTATATATGAGTATATGAATATATATATTAAAGTATATAATTAAATTAATATAAACAATATTAATTTAACATGCAATTTTATTAAATTGTAAAATCAGTATATATGTTTCAATTCAAAATAAATAATATTTTCTCACTATATTACACATTTATGAGCATACATTTTTTCACAAAAAAAAAAAAATAAAATAAAATAAAATAATGTTTGTTTATAAAATAATAAAATTTTCATAAAAACTTGTTCAGTTCTGCTATTTTTTTCCAATGTTTTACCTATTATTTAATTCATACGGTATATATTATTTGATATTTATTTTATTTCAATAAATTTGAAAATAAAATGTTATTTTAATTTTATTAATACTAAATTTTTTTTAATAGTTTCTAAGGTTTCCAAATTAAAATCCATATATTAATCATTTTTTTTTAAATTATAAATTTTATTTATATATATATATTTTTTTTTTTAATACATTTTTTTTTTTTTTTTTTTTTTCATTTTCAATTTATATAAAAATATTATTTTAATTTTATTGTATTTAAAGTTTTTCCTTTTTTTTTTATTCTTAAAATTTAGTTACTAAAATAAAATTTTATAAGAAATTTATTTAAATTATATATCTATAAAATATGTGAATAATATTAAAATATTTATATAGATGTACACTTGTGTTAAAAAAAAGTTTATTATCCCAATTAAAAAGTTAAAGTTTACAAGATAAAATTCGTAGAAGTAAAATTTAATTATCTTTAATCATGAATATTATTAATTACCGTAAGCTTAATATCATATAATGGTATTCTGAATTACATTTTCTTATGATTATTGTTTAGTTCATTTTTTTTTTAATAAAATTATTATGTATTATTTCCTTTTTAACTTCATAAATGTATTTAAAATGTTTAATTTTTTAACATTTACTAGTCTAACAAATGTTAGTTAACATTAATGCAGTTTATAGAAGCGTATAATTGAAAAAAGTTCTTTTCTTATAATGGAAACAGTGAATTTTATTTTCTGTTTATATCACAAAAACATTGAATAAGTTAATTTTTAAACATTGTTTTATTTAATATGGTCTCAAACGTTGCATGTTACATTTATTATTTTTATTTTAAATATTTTATTTATAAATTTAAATGTTAAATAAATATTTAATTATTAACAAATCTTTGTATTTTTTATATATCTTCATTAAAAGATAATTTTAGATTTTAAGAAATTAAAATTAAATATTAATTTGTACATTATAAAATTCATTAATTATTTATTTGAAAATGTATTATCTCTTTTTAATTTTTTTTTTTTATTATATTTCCTATTTATGAATAAAATATATTGAAAAAAATTTTTCCCATAACTTGAAAATAAGGAAAAATTATTTGTTTATTTTTATCAGTAAAATTATACGAAAATTTAAATTCTATACAGAAATAGATTTAAACTATTATGATAAATAAAAAGATTGTAAAAAAGATTAAACTACAAAAAAAAAAAAAAAAAAAAAAAAAATTATAATATATAATTTAAATTCTATTTATATTAATCATTAGTGTAATATTTTCCTAATAATTTTTTTTTTAATTTAATGATATATAACAATTTGGTCATATTTATTTATTTATTTTTTTTACATAAAAGATAAATGGTTATTTGATTTTTTCAGTTTATAGAGTTACAAAAAAAGAAAAAGAAAAAAATAAAAAGATAGCATGTTACATGCATTTAAACAAAATAAGAAAAAAGAGGCAATGAATACATAAAAATACATATAAAATAAAAAGAATTTATTTAAAAACAGAAAAATTCCTTTAAAATTTAAAAAAAAAAATTTTCTTATTAAAAATAAAATTTTTATATTACCAATTATAAATGCTTAAAAAGAACCTAAAAAAAAATATAGATAAAATTTATTATTGTTCATTAGATGAAATTAATAACTATTGAAAAAATTTAAAATTCTTCTAATATTAATATATATAATACTGTTTTCTTTTATTGTTTTTACTGTAATAAAATAATAAAAAAAATTAAATATTTCGTTTTGATAAACGTAAAAATAAATAATTGCATGTTCTAATATAAAAAAACAAAAATTGCTAGCCAGATTATTTTTAAATATATACGTTAATGAAATATAAAAAAAAAAGTAAAATTTTATAGAGTATTAATTTAAAATTTATATAGAAAATATATTATTTATAAAACAATAATTTTATTATATAATTTATTTTTTAATAGATTCTTATATTTTTTTATAATAAGTTTTTAATATTTTTTCATATTAATTCATCCCATTATAGGTTTTTTAAGTATTTTTGTATTCTTAATTTTTTATTATTTTTTAACTTTTTAGATATATAATTATTTCCGATTTTTTTCTTTTAATTTTAATTAATAAGTCATTACAAGTATTTATTTTATTTTATATTTGTGCATATATAGATAAAAATAAAATTTTTTTTTTTTTATGTAAGACAGTTTTTTAATATTTAATTTTTAAAGTAGATTTTAAAATTTATTTTTAATAGTAAAATATATAAATATAAATATGCTTGTTTTTTTTTCTCATTTAAATTAATTATTGTTTTATTAAAAGTAACATTAAAAATAAGTTTATATATAAATAAATATATATTTATAAAGTATTTACGTTACTAGATATGATTTACTTTTTGTTTTGTTTAATTAATTTACTGCATTTGGTTAAATGCGGATATAAAATAAGTCATAGTGGAAATATTGTTATTACAAATCAATTTAATAGTATTGTTGATATAAAATTATTAGGAGAAAATGATGCATTTAATTTAGAATTAAGTGACATTATTAGATTCCCAGTATACTGTATTCCTTTCAGTACTATTGATTATAATTCTAGTAGTAACCGAAAGTCAATATATTTTATTAAACATGAATTCAAAAATTTACTTTATTTATATAAGAATAATGTCAAAATAATGCCAATTATTTTTCCTGATCGAGATTATATTTCTGGATTAGCAGTGAATAATGGTTTTATTTTAATGATAACAGATATAGATTTGTATAAAATTGATACTGAAAAGAAAAAAATTAATCTTTTAAATGTTGAAGCAGGAAAATATACAGATATATATAAAAATAAAGAAATGTTTTTTTCTAGCGTAATTTCAGATAGTATTGAAAATCATTTCTTTATTATATGTTCTATAAGAGTAAATTATTACATTTTACATGTAAGATATGATGAAAAGAACGATTGTATAGAGATATTAAACGTAATAGATAATATAGATAACGAACCATTAAGAGTTGTGAATGGTGTAGCTGTGATTGAAAATCGTTTATATATAACTGAAAATGCAGAAAATATTATTAGATTTACTCTTGATAGAGAAAAAAATAATGCAATAACAGAAAATGTGTTTAGTTATACTAATGGAAATAAGATAGTTAGTTTAAGTGGCAATTCTAAATATGATAAAGAACTTAATGAAAATACGGATTATTTAATAGTTAATTCAAAAAAAATTTCTTCTGGTATGCCATCTTCTGAAAGTTGTTTAGATTTATTAAAAATAAATAAAAATAATACTGATTTGTTTAATATAGTAGATTTGTTTAGTAAGGATATTAATTTTTTTTACTTTAATATTTATGATGCTCATATATTTGTTGATGACCAGTATGAGCCAATGGAATTAACTAATGCCTTAAATGAAAAGGCTAATTTTTTAAAGTATAATAAAAAAAAAGAATTAGAAATAAAAAAGAAACAAGAATCCAATAAATATATATTAAAAATTATTTGGACAAATGATTATAATTGCACAATTAATAAAGGATTTGTAGATATAAGAAAATATAAAATAGAAAAAAATGGTGAAAAAAAACTACCATTTACTTATATAACAAATCAATATGCTTTTGCTCCCTATACTACATCTGTAAGTCACTGCTCAAAAAAAAATTCTATTTTTAAAGCTATATGTTATTATGATTCTGTAAACAATTATGTGAACATCTTAAATGAACCTAGAGAATATAACACTGAATTTACAGGAACTTATCATTTTGACGGATTTAAAGATAACATAGCATTTGATTACAAATCTATTTCAAACATACACGTATTAACATATCCATTTAATAATACAGTATATGTGTATTTTGACAAAAAATATATAGAAATCAATTTGCCACAACCATTTGGTATTTCTATTGACAAAAGTAATAGTTTTGATGGAAAAGTTATCATATATGTTACAGGAAATGATGACAAAAATAATTACGTAAATAAATGTGTTATAAGTAAATTAGAAAAAGAATATGAATGTTATAATGTTTTTAATAAAAAAAAAAAATATAATGAATTATTTCAATATATATCCTATATCACAATTAAATCTGAAGGAGAAGAGTTAACATATGTATATGTAACAAATAATAAAAAAACTATATATAGACTACATAAACAAGATAAAAAATGGATATTTAATACATGGTTTCAATTAGATGATCCATCACAACGTATTGGCCCAATATCAACTTCATTAAATTACTTTTACGTAACAAAAAAAGCACTAAAAAGTTTGATTGCAACATATCCAGATTCAAAAATGTTATTAAAAATAAAGAATGCTAAAAAAGAAGATTTATATATAACGGATGATAAATATATCTTTTTAACTGCCTCTCATACTGTTATATTTTGCGCTAATAATGATTCATATGGACGTAATAGTGGGTCAACTATTCATTTTTATGCTTCCATATTAAAAGAGAAATATTACCAATCTTTTGGTGTAAATAGTATCGTGTTTAATATATCAAATGATTCTAAATTTAATTATTATTTGAATTAATAATTTAATAAATATTTTATATTTGTAAAACTTACGAAAATAGAACATATATATATATATTTTATTTATTTTTTTTTTTTTAATTCAATAAATTATAATATTAATATATGTACATATTTATTACTGTAAAATTATTTATAAAAATTGAAAATATTGCCTTTTGTTTCATTTGATATAAATCATTATATTTGTATATTTACACAACCTTTTTCATTTTTTATTAATACACTAAAATAATTAAACTATATTTGGAATTTTATTTTTATTTATTTAATTTTATTATATTTGTGATTTAAGTTCCAATAATTTCTCATAAAATATTTATACAAATTATATCGTAAAAAAAATATATTTTTTTTTTTAACAATTTATTTTTATTATATGTACATGAATATATTTAAATTTACATCTAGCATATAAATGTTTTTTTGAGTATTTGTTTATTTTTAAATTATATAATTAATATCTAACTTTTAAAAATATAATTATTCTCTATATTTTTATTTAAAATTTTAATATAGATTATTTTATTATTTAATATATTATGATTTTTTTTTTTTTTTTTTTTATTAGTTTTCCTTAGTTATTTTTAATATAAAGGTTTATATAAATTCATTTTTTTATTAAGTATATTTTTTATTTATACCTTTAAAATAAATTATTTTTTTCATTATAAAATTTTTCTATTTATTTTCTCATACTAATATTTAATAATCTTTTAAACTTTAGAAATGATAGTTTACTTAAAAATTTTAAAATGTCTTTTTTATTAATCTGAATCTATATCGCTTAAAGGATCATTTTTCCATGCACTAATTAAAATCTTTTTGAATTCTTCTTTATCAATTACCTTATCGTTATTTTTATCAGCATATTCAATCATATTATTTAATTCATTATCACTGATATTCTCACCTTTAATAAATTAAAAATAGTTAAATAATGCATATTTCAAAAAAGAATTTTAAATATAAAACATATTTTAAATTATATAATTTCGTATAGTTTTTTAATTAAATTATTTATATATTATATATATTTATTTATATATTTAATACCTATATCCTCACAAACTTTTTTTAAAGAATGTAATGTGATTTTACCTAAAATGAAAAACATAAAATTCTTTACTTTTTTAATATATTTTTTCTCTTAAATATAAGAAAGAAATATATATATATATATATATATATATATATATATATATATATATATATATAATATAGACCATTCATTTTTTTTTTTAAATATTTAATTTTTAATATTTTTAACATTTATAATAGTTACAAATATAAATCTATTAAATGGAAAAATATAAAAAAATTAACCAGTGTCATTAGGATCAAATAAAGAAAATATTTGTTCTATTTCTTCATCATTATATCTTTTATGAATATTTTGTGAAGCTACATGAAAAAATTCATCAAAATTTAATTTATCATCAGTACTTTTCTTTATTTGCAAAAATAAATTTTTTACTTCCTCTTTTTTGAAATTCAAGCCTAATGATTTTAAAGCAAAATAAAATTCTCTTATATCAATGTAACCACATTTATTTGTATCAAATAAAGAAAAGCATTCACAAATTTCTTTTTCAATGTCTTCATTAATAGTAAATTCTTTGTTATTTTCAATTATCATTATGTTTTATAAAAGATTATATGTATAAATCATTTCGCTTGTGTTTTTTTATCTTTTAGTAATTCAAAATATATTATGTATAATTTGAAATTTTATTTTTAAATATATATACATAAATAAACAAAAAAAGAAAATTACTTTTTAAATAAAGCATTAGAGTAAAAAATAATTTTTCTTAAAATACGCACACAAAAAAAAAAAAATTTTTTTCTTTATTGCCATTGTTATCATTTAATAAAATACATTATTCTGGTATAAATAATTTACATGGATTTTATTTTTTATATTGTTTATGAAATATATAATATATTTCTTTCTTGTAATATATTAAAATGGGAAAATTATCTGAGATAATAATATATAAAATAAAAAAAAAAAAGAGCGAGATAAGAAATCATAAATGTTGAATATTATACTTTAGAATAATAATGAACAAAAATATTAAATATAAAAAATGTGTAATTCTTAAAATTATGATAAAAGGTGAAAAACTAAAAAAAATTTATTTTTCACATAGGAGAATTAAAAAAAGTATACTGCAAAGTGATATATATGGATTTATATTTTTTTTTTTTTTATATATTTTTAATTTATTTTTCTTTTTTTTCTCTAAAGTAGGAGCTTATCCTTCAACTATTATAATTCTTAATAGAAAACAATTATTTTGTTAATAATATTTTTTGTGAAATATTATTTGTTCTAATTTAAATTATCCTACGTTAAAATATTTTATGTATTATTATCTTAAACATACTATATTATCATTTTTAAAAATAGTAAACTATATATAACTTCGATTAATTGTTACTAAAACAACTTTATTTTAAAATTTTATTTTATTTATATTATTATGTTATTATATTTTATATGATTTTCTTGTATAAATAAGATTTAAGATATATTAATTTTGATAACATAATATTTTATAGAAAAAATTTTTATAATAAAATATGTATGTTTCCTATATGTTTGTAGGTGTTTAGGCATTAAAAAAAAAAAAAAAATATTCATTTATTATATAAAAAGGAAAAAATCAGATTAAAATTTTATGTATGTATTTATTTATATGTATATGTATTTTTTTAAATATATTTCTTCATTTTTTTTTTTTTTTTTTTTTGTATTATAAAAAGTGATTTAAGTGTATGAGGTTATTGTCATTTTTTTTTTTTTTCTTTTGGTATCTTCACGGACTTACATCACAAAAAAAAATAAAAAATATATTAAATAAAAAATAAAGAATGTAATGAAAATATAAACATAAAATGAAATACTACAAAGTAAATAATTAACATTAAGGGATTATTTGTAAAAAATAAAAAATAAAAATAATATATAAAATGTTCAAAAAAAATTTATATAATATTTGAAAAAAAAAGAAAAAAAAATTTATTTTATTAAAAGGTATAAAACACAATAACATAAATAAATATTATAATTTCATTTTTTTTTTTTTTTTCAGAAGTATTTAAGTTTTTTATATAAATTAATTTATCTTTTTTTTTTTTTATATTAAAATTAAAAATATATAAATTTCCAATTAAGAGGAAAGAAAAGATAATAACTTAATAATTTTTTTAATAAAAATGGTAATATTAAAAATAAATTAATTTTGTATTAATTATAGAAGTTGCTCTTATAATGATTTTTTTTGTTTTTATTTATTATATTTAATAGTATATATTTGTTTCTACAAAAGTTTTAAAATATTGATAAATTATTTATATAAATTAAAATATATTATGATATTTAATACTTAAATATTTATATAACTTTTATGATAAACTTTTACATATATATATATATATATATATACTACTTACCTATAAGTATATAAATGTTTATGTAATATATTATGAAGAATTAATTTCTCTAAAAATATGCAATCTTATTAATTTTTATAATATATATATATATATTTTATTTTTTTTTTTTTTTTTTTGATGTTTAAAGGTTGTATATTTATATATAATGATAAATAATTTAAAAATTTGTAATAAATATAAAATTTTTATTTATTTTATAGGGTAAAGGAATAAAAAAACATTTAAAACGAGTAAATGCTCCATCTCACTGGATGTTGAACAAAATGGGAGGTCAATATGCTCCCAAAACTAGTAGTGGACCACATAAGCTAATTGAAAGTATACCCTTAGTTATTCTGTTAAGAAATAGATTAAAATATGCTTTAACTTTTGATGAAGTAAAATTGATATTAATTCAGAAAATTGTCAAAGTTGATAATAAAATAAGAACTGATTGCACATTTCCTGTTGGTTTAATGGATGTCATTCATATAACAAAATCTAATGAATATTTTAGATTATTATATGATGTGAAAGGAAGATTTGTTCCACATAGAATTACAAAAGAAGAAAGTCAATATAAATTATGCAAAGTGAAAAAAATAATTTTAAGAAAAGGAAGATTGCCTATTGCTATTACTCATGATGGTAGAAGTATACCATATATACATCCAGAAATTAAAGTAAATGATACTATTAGGTTAGACTTAGAAACAGGAAAAGTTTTAGAGTTCCTAAAATTTCAAGTTGGTAGTTTGGTTATGGTAACAGGTGGTCACAGTGTTGGAAGAGTTGGTGTTATTTCATCTATAGATAAAAACATAGGTACCTATGATATTATTCATGTAAAAGATTCAAGAAATAAAGTATTTGCTACTCGATTAAGTAACGTTTTTGTTATTGGAGATAATACAAAACCATATATTAGTTTACCAAGAGAAAAAGGTATAAAATTAGATATTATTGAAGAAAGAAGAAACAGATTAAAGGCATTAAATAATTAATTGTAAAATGTTATCAAAAGAAAAAAAAAAAAAAAAAAAAAAAATGTACTACGTGTTATTTAGACAAACTTTAAACATATATATATATACGTATATATGTGAATTATTAATAATTTTCATGAAATATCATTAATATATATTTATAATTTTATCTAAAACTTTAAAAGAAAAAAAAAGATAGAGAAATTAATGATGAAAAATACTTTTTATTTTATTTTAAACATTTTTGTTTTTATTTAAATGTAAAATTCAACTTTTTAAAAACTTTATATTTTGTTTTTCGTTTTTTTTACCTCTAATTTAAAAATTTAATAAAGAAATAAAAAGGTGCATATATAACAATATTAACAACTAAATCTTTTCTATAAATCATTTTTTTCTTTTTACTCTTTTCCTTTTTTTTTTTTTTTTTTTATTGATTAACTCTTTGCTATTTCAGAAAATAATCGACAAAGAAAATATATATATATAAAAGAAAATTATTTTTTCTTCACATTTGCTCTTTAACGACTTTTTTTTTTTTTTTTTTTTTTTTTTTTTTTTTTTTTTTTTTTTTTTTTAAATTGTATTTTTTTCTTAGAAATTTGTTATTTAATATTTTTTAATATTGGAATAAAAATGAAAAAATAACATAAAGAATATAATTGTACTATATATGTGTATATTATAATAATTTTTAATTTTTCATAATTTGATCTATGTAAATTTTATGAAGAAATAAAAAAAATAATTTTTTTCAAATTTATTGGATATTACTACAATAAAAAAATATATAAAAAAGTTAAATGTCATGCACATAAAATTCTGAATAAATTATAAATACCTTTTTTTATGTTTAGCATTTTTGATGTCAAAGTATTGTTGATATAATTATAAAGTTTACATAAAGTTAAATAATATAGTATATATAATTTATGAAGGAGTTAAAAAATTTCTTTATAAATATATATATATATATATTTGTTTAAATATATTTTATGTTGTATTCTTATTTTTATATTTATTTTTTGTGTTATAATTATAATAAAATAAGTGCATTAAATAACTTGTATTTCTTCTATGATTTAAAAATTCTTAAGACCACTAAAATATGATATATAGTATATAATATTTAGGTATATATTTTATTTTATATTTTGTTTAAACAAATTTTACTTTTTTCTTGTTTCAATATATAAATAAGCAAATGCACCATTTTTCCTATTTAAGCTACCTGAAAATATTTAAGTTCTATGTTTTTCTAAAAAATGAATAATTTTTCGAATTTTTTTATTTTAATGCTCTACTTTTTATTATTTATTTTATGCTCGTCAACGAAAAGTGGCAAGTTAATTAACGTCACTTACATAAATGATAACAATTTAAAGAGTGAATTAGATGATTTTCAATATATATATATAAACGATAGTGATGATTATTATAAAATAAAAAGTTCCAATATAGGAGAAATTAAACTAAAAGATGAAATATACTTTTATAAGAGTTACACAAAAGTAATTAACTATTTTAAATATGGTATACCAGTTAACGTACATTTTATTTTTGAATATAATGATGGTGATTTAATTTTATTAAATAGTGATAAAAAAGGAGTTATATGTAAAATTAGCGACTTATATTATAGTGAAGCTGGTGTAAAATATTTAGATAAAGGAAATGAGTTATATGTAAAAAATGAAACATTTAATATAAAAAGTCATTCTAATTATAATAATGATAAAATAAACAGTGTAGCCTTATGTGAAATAAAAAATGACACCTTTTTACCAACTAAATACTTGTGTTATCCATCATTTAATATAGGATTGAATGCTACTTTTATAAAAAATGAAGAATTTAAAATTCTATTAGAATTACTAAATTCATACATGAATGAGGACAATTCTTATTTACTTAAGAAAACATCGGATTATTTTAAAAACTTATTTAAAGTTGACTTGGAGAATATTAACTTTGTGTATTACATTTTTAATAAAACAATACTTTGCAATTTACAAAATTTTTTACCAAGTAATATAAAAGATTACGAAAAAGATGAAGAAATACAACATAAATTACAATTATATAATGATGAATATATTTCTAATAATAATAGTTATATGTTCAATAATATGTCAGATTATAAAAAAATAGATGATAAGTTTATTATATGGAGGCATAAAAATAAAAATTTAATTGAAAAAAATTTGGAAAAATGCAATACATTTTTTTTCAATCAAAGTGAATATATATATAACTACAAAAATCTACAGAATGTTTATGAAGGCTCATTATATAAGAATATAAATTTACTAAAAAGTACATATTTACCGGAAATAAAAAGGATTTCTTCTATTAAAGAATACACTGCATTTTTTTATAACAATAATAATTATGTTGTAATATTAAAAAATTATGAGCTCCATTTATATTTTCAATTAAAAAACATAGTAGATATAGTATTATTCCAAGATGGTTATCACGAATTAAGTTTTTACTATATCAGCTTGGATATCGATAAGAAAGTAATGTATTTATATAGATGCAATTTAAATTCGGATGGTGTAAATTGTGAAGAAATATCTTTTATTCCTTATGAGAATAATATGCAGGAATCAGCTATTTATTTATCTACTGTTCAAATAAAGGATATTTCAGCTGTTTTTATTAGCACAAAAACGAAGATATGGAAGATATATAAAAATAAAAACAATGTATATAAAAGAAGAATAATAGATTCTATAAAAAATGTTGATATGGAATATTATGGTCATATAAATTGTTATATAGTGGAAATAGTTTATCAGAAAAAACTGTTTTATAAATACATTAGTAGTAAACCTAAAAATGTAGAAAAAATAAGTGGTTGTTCATACTTAAAGCATTTCACAAATATTGAAAATTCGTTACTTATATCATTTATAGAAAATAAGCATTTTATACAACACACATACCATATAGTAAAAGATAAGAAGTTCGTTATTTCATCAGGAACTACAAATTTAACAATAAAAGTAAATGAAATATCAGATTTAATCATGATACTCATTATGATTCTTTGTTTACTTTTAACTATTTGTGCAGTTCTTAAAATTATATCATTTAGGTAATTATAAAAAGATATTATGTTATTTAATATTAATGTCTTTTTTTTTTTTTTTTTTTTTTTTTTTTTTTTAAATCATTGTATACAAATTTACTTTAAAAAAAACATATAATTACAATAGTATATTATACATTTTTTCAAAATTATATTTAATACTTTATATTTTATTATATTTATTTTATTTCTTTTTTTTTTTTTATAGTAAAGCAAAATTAGGAAAAATGAAGCATTATATTTTTGATGACGATGCTAGAACTTGTGCATCATCTGTGGGGAAATGATAATTTTTTTTACGAATCTTTTTATTCATTAGTATATGTGAGAATCTTATTTAAACACACACACTGTTTGTTCATTTTTTGGGTTTATTATGTATGATTATATATTATCTGTGTTTTTATTTTTTTTTTTTAGTAATTTTACTTTTTTGTGTATTTAATTTCTTATATTGTAATTTTATGAATTTAATATTCATATAAAAAGAAAGAAAAAGAAAATAATAGAATTATCTTTTTCTTGAATGCTCGTTTTAATATAAAAAAAAAAAAAAAAAAAAAAAAAAATGTGTAGTATTACATTTCATTAGACTTATTTGCTTTAATTTGTTTAACATGATTATTTGAAATTCATTAGTATTGTTTTATAAAATACATTATTTATAATTTTATTAATATACATTTTTTATTTTATTCTCAATTATACTTTTTATAATTTTCCAAGATATTTATTATTATTTAATAATTGAAATTGATAAATATATATTATTATGAGAATTCACTTATTTAATATATATGTTATTTTTTATTTTTTTTTTTTTTATTTTCCATTTTTTTTCATCCATAGGTGAAATGTTTTTAATAAAATTTATTTAATTTTATATTTTTTTTTTAAATAAGATTTTACATTAATACTAAACACAAAATTGATTAAAAAAAGAGGAAGTAATTTTGAAGTAATTTTTTTTACATTTTTTTCAATTAATAAACTTTATATATTACTCAAAAGGGAATAAATAAAATGAGATTAAATAAAATTTACTGAAATGCATTATAATAAAATAAAATTCATATAAATAATAGATAATTTTTAATACTAATTTATTCAATTATTTTAATTAAAATATGTTAATATTATTAATGAAATATTGATTAAAGAATATTTTTCATTATAATATATATATGTATTAATATATCTATTAAATTATTAAAAATGAAGTTGTCTCATGTAATTAAATGTGACAAATGTTATTTTTCAAAAGATGGTCTATTTTTACTTCATATAGTAGAAAATAAAATATTTTTAACTGAATTAAATACTTTTGAAATATGCAGGATTTATGTGAGTAGCTATAAGATTGATAATGTAGATTTTTCAAATGATAATATTCATTTTTTAGCTTTAATAAAAAATAAAGGATGTGTATATATATATTCATTATATAAAGAAAATATTATTAAGAAAATAGAAGACTTTTGTCAAACATATTTAGATTCGATTTTTCTTTATAAAGACAGCAATATATGTGTATACAAATATGAAAAAGTAATATAAAAATATTTATAACCATTTCCTTTTTTAGCTATAAAAAAAAAAAAAAAAAAAAAAAAAAAAAAAAAGAGTATTACTAAGTCATTATTATCTTATGTATACTATCATCCTACTATTCTAATACATTTTCACTACTTAAGTACAACTTAGTTTGTACTATATTAATACATAATTATTACTTCATTAAAGCATATTTATAATTTTATTACTTTTTATATTTTATTATTGTAATTTCAATAAATTAGAAATGCTTCAGTATATATGACATAAATAATGTTGAAGAATCTTTAGTAAATATTGAAAATGCAAAATTTAAAAAAAGTGGATATTGTTCAAACGACGAAGGTAGCATATTTGCTTGCATAACACAAAATAATAATAAAATTGAAATATCATTAATATCTTTACTAAATTACAACGTTATAAATAATATATCATGTAATAACTTGAATCCCAATAAAATTTTCTTTACAAAAGAAAATAACATAATAGCATTTAACAATAAAAAAAAATCATTACATATGTATAAAACAAATGGAGAATTACTATTTATATATACATATAAATGTGAATTGCCATGTAAAAATAATGAAGAAAAAAAAAAAATTAATTGATAAAATAAATGGAAAAATATATATGATATTGTTAAAAATACTTTAATATTTTATTTTTTTGACCAAATGTATATACAATATAAAACTTAAAATTGTAGGTATAAATGTTGTAGCTAAAAATGAAATAAAAAATATTTTATCAGTAGGATTTGAAAATGGAGTTGTAATAAGAATTAATAAAAAATGTTATTTCTTGTTTTATATTATAACACAAAAAATAATACTTTTTTTTCTAGGTTAAGATATTAAGCTTGAGGGATTTTAAGGAAATTGAAACTTTGTTGTTAGATGATATAATTATAATGAATCAAAAATTAGTAAATATTAAATTTTAAATTATTATAAAAATTCACAAAATATTAATATTTATAATATTTATTTTTATAAAATTTAAAAAATTATACTAAAATAAAACTTTTTTACATTTCAGAAAATTTACAAGGAAAATATTTCTAATAAAGACACACTAAGTAGTATTCTTTCAAAAGAGTTAAAATATATGTATATTTATACATTAATAAAAACAAACATATATGTATAATTAAAATAATATACTTCATTAAAATACTTCGAAAAGTTACTTATATAAGAACTAATTTTTTGAGTTTTTTATATTTGCTTTCTTTTACATATATAAAAATAAAAAAAGGGATTATGTATTTTATTGAATCGCTTATACTTCCATTTTTTTTTTTGTTTTAGATCTAACATATCTTCTCACCAAAATAATAAAGAAAAATTTGCTTATTATAGCAATAGTATAAATAATGAAAATAAAAAAATAGTTTTTTTTTTTTTTTATTTGCTTCATAAAATTTTAATTATTTATTATTAAATAGTTTCAGAAGGAATAAAAGAGGGAGAATACAAATTAAAACATGGAAAGGTTACTTTAAATGGCAATTCCTTTTTTATATTTACACTTTGTGAAAATATATCAAGATTAATTTATATATTTTATATAGTCATAATTAAATTCTATAAAAAATATTTCAATTAGTATATGTACATTAAAATACATTTTTCTTTTTAAAGGAAAAATCTAATGAATACGTTAAAAAAAATTTTTATAACAAAATATCAAAAATAGGAATAACTGCTTTATCATTTAGTATATGTGGGAACTATTTAGCAGTTATAAATGGTAAATAAATAGAATTTTAAATGTAATAATAGAAATAAATTTTATATTTTTAATAGTTATAATAAATAAAAAATTATATATTTATATACATTTTGTAGAAAATCATAGTAATGTAGTGCGAATATATGAAATGGAAAATCATTCATGCATAGCTATATTAGAACAAAAAAAATTAGTGACAAGTATGTACTGGGATAATATATTATATAAAGCAAGGTTAAAATATATATTATTTTAATTTATAAGAAAACTTAATATATGATGTTTTATATGAAAAATGTGACAGCTACTTTATCATTATTTTGCAGGCTTTTAATTTGCACAAATACGTCACATTTATTTGTGTGGTTACCAGATGAATGTGCTGTGCTTGATATGCCAAGAGGTAAAAAAAAAAATATATATAAATGTATCTCTAGATTTTTCAATATCATTATCCTTTTTTCTTTTTTCCCAGGTTTTATATGTAGAGACGCAAAATGGAATTGTTATGGAACTGTATTATTAGCTAAAAACGACGTAAGTTTATAAATTAATACATGTATAACTTATAACATGAATATATTTGACCAATAATTTCTTACAGGAAAAATTAATGGTATTTTGCCCAAAAGAAAACTATTGCTAAAAAATTGTTATATTTTCTTATTGCAATAATTCACATGAATTATTTATATGCAATTATATATATTACGTTACCATAATATAAAAATCATATTATGCTTAAAAAAAAAAACCCTTTCAATATAAATAGAACTATTTTTTTTTAACATATGATAAAAGTATTAAAATACATATAAATTACACACAAAAGAGAAAGTTAAAACTCCACTAAAGAATAAGCTTCTATCTATAGAATTACTCAGATTTAGTTTAAAAAAAAATACATTCCTAATAGTTTATAAATTAATCTGCAAACGTTGTACTCTTTATATAAAATGGTTTTTATAAAGAAAGATGAAAAGAATGGCTTCTAGTGAAGCCTTGAAATTGTTTTAAGTAGAATTAAACTTAAAAAAAAAATATAAAAAAAAAAAGCAATAAAAAATGTGAATGAAAAAATATGATAAACATTATAAATTATTGGTTAGAAAAAAAAATATGTATGAATAAACTTTTCTCTTAAAGTGAAAAACAAATAAAACAAATAGAATGAAAAGAAATAACAAATACTTTTATTCTTTAAAACTAAAATTACATATTGCCTAAAGTATATATTTTATTATTTCTTCCATATTCTTTTTATATATATTGTTTTAATTTTATAAAATATGCTCCACTTATATATGTACAATATTAGAACATATTAATGAGTATATAAAAAGGTGTTTTCGTATTATACATGAAGGTGATGTTAAAAAAAAAAAAAAATGAAAAAGAAAAAAAAAAAGAACTTCAATTAAAAAGTATTTTTTTTTCTTTATATTCATTTTTTTTCTTATATATTATTCTTCTCTTTATACTTATTAGCTTATTTCTTTGGTAACTTCACTTTTTTTTTCTTTTTTTCTTTTTTTTCTTTTTTTTTTTTTTTTTTTTTTTTTTTTTTTTTTTTTTTTTTTTTTTTTTTTTTTAATCTTTTATTTATGGAGTTCTGTGTAAAAATACAAAAAAATTTACTTTGAAGTAAATTTTGTAACAGCTTTTGTTCCTTCTGAAACTGCATGTTTTGCTAATTCTCCTGGTAAAACTAATCTTATTGCTGTTTGAATTTCACGTGATGATAATGTGTCTCTTCTAGTATATTTACATAATCTTGATGCTTCAGTTGCTATTTTTTCAAATGTGTCAACAAGAAATGAATTCATAATATTCATTGATCTTCTTGAAATACCTGTATCTGGATGAACTTGTTTCAAAACTTTAAAGATGTATAGCCCATAGCTGTCATATCTAGACTTCTTTCTTTTTTTTTTGGCATCTGGAGCAGCTGTTGATGATTTTTTGGCTTTTACTGGTTTTTTTGATACCATTGTGATAAAAAAAAAAAAAAATTATTTAAAATGTTATAAATAAAAAAAAAAAAAGTGAATATAAGTTTTTAAGTGAAGAAATTGCTGGATTTTTTAAAATATATTTATTTATAAATTTTCTTTTCTAATGCTTAAAATATTATAATTAAAATATAATTTTTATAAATGTTTTTTTTTAAATATGCAAAAAAAAAAAAAAAAAAAAATTATAAATTTTTAATTTAATTTACATTGTACATATGTCATTTTTTTTTTTTTTTTATCCGATATTTTTTTTATGCACATGCACATATAAAAAATCGCCTCCGTATATTTCGCTGTATATATATACATATAATACATATGCGCACACACGAAATGTATATAAAACATTAATATTATGATACATCAACTAATTTATATATTATTTTTAAAAAAGTCATATATATATATATTGATACATATTTTTATGTTGAAATCACTTGTATGATTTTTTTTTAATTAATTTATGCATGATGCAACGTAAAATATTATTTGTGTGCATGTGATTATATTCAATAATTCATTATGGAAAAAAAATATCAAATTATATTTTTATATGTAGTATATTTTTATTTTTTTGTCAGGCTGACCATTTTGTTCAAAAATGAACTATAACTCTAATAATGATATATATATATATATATATATATATATATATATATATATATATATATAAGATTTATTCAAAATATATATTTTAAATAGCAAAATATATATAAGAGATCAAATAAATAATATTGTATTTTTATAATTTGACATTTGGAAAAAAAAAAAAAAAAAAAAAAATTAAAATATATTTAAACGAAATAAATTTTAAATAATAAAAAATGAATAATATATGAACGTAAAATTTTTAAAAATTCTCTTAATAATTTATTAAATGATAATTTTCAATAACTTCCATGTTTTCAATAGAACAAAAAACATAATTTATTACGAAGGGTAATACATTTATCCTATTAAAAACTCCTTATAATTATTTTTTGTAACAGCATACTTAAGAATATTTTTGACATTTTTATTTTTTTTATTTTTGACATTATTTGGAATTGTACAGATGTGTAATTAAAAATAAAAAAATTAATTGCCTTTTGTATTTATTTAACTGAATAGTTTTTCCTTTCTTTTTTATATTTTTTCATAAAAACATTTTTATATATTCAAAATTTACATCCTTATACGTAAAAGGAGTAAATATTATTATGTATTGAAAACTTTATCTAAAAAGAATATTCTTTTACTTTAAGCAATTTATATTATTCTTTTAAGAATAACTATTAACAATTTAAACTTTTTACTTATTTGGAATTTTTATTACAATACAAAAACATTTTAATGAATACATATGTTTTTAGTTAATTATATTATTTAAAACAAAATAACAAGGAAAAGAATAATTCAACAATAATTAAAATCAGGAGAAAAATATAATTTTTTTTTATAAATATGTATTTTGCGTATTTACCAAAGATAACATAATTTGTTACTGATGATGAATTAAAGAAATTTTATTTATAAATATATAATAATTTAATTAAAAAGAATAAATTATATTTGTGTGATTCTTTTTTTCTCAAGAAATAAGATAAAATACGTATTTTATTCATTCTATAAATTTTTTTTTTTTTTTTATGAAATGTTCAGTTTTAATAAAATCTTTTACATTTATATATATACCTTTTTTTAAATTTTAATATCATAAAACTTTATTAGGATACTTAATATAAGATTTTGCTTCAAATTATTTTAAAATTGTTATTTAAAAAATAAAAACTCTAAAATAACTTTTCTCATTTTTAATAAAAATTTATAAGGTTCATTACTTTATGGATAGAAATGCATGAATAGTAGTATTAAGAATTTCATAAATATATATATATTTTTTTATATATATAAAAATTTTTCCATAAAATGTATTTTTGTAGTTTGATTTTTTTCATATTTTTATTTTGCATAAAGTATTTGCATTTGCATACTATGATATTTTATTTTATATCATTTCGGGACTTTTTTTTTTTATTTAATTGCATGATATCGCACAAAATGGTTAACATGTAAAAAAGCACATATCATATATATATGATGAGGGTCTTTGTGTATATATATTTAAAAACACAATTGATTGCATTTAAGAATTACATGCTTTTTAAACTAGTAAAATATATATAAATTTCCTTTTAAATGACTTGAAAAAAATACATATACTCTTTATATACACATTTAAAGTTAAAAATAAAGGTATATATGTAATTATTTAAATTTAAAATATATATATAAAAAAGCCATTTGCATAATCGACTCAACTGATGACAAAAAAAAAAAAAAAAAAAAAAAAAAAAAAAAAAAAAAAAAAAATGCTTATATAAAATTGCCCTTTGAAAAAAAAAAAAAAAAAAAAAAAAAAAAAAAAATTTTGACCATTTCTTTTTTTAAAAAAAAAAATATTCCCCAAAAAATTTAAAAAAAAAAAAAAATTTTCCAAATTTATTTTTTTTTTAAAAAAAATTCCTAAACTTTTAATGGTTTTAATCCAAAAATTTTTTTTTTTAAAAAAAAAATTTCCCTTTTTAATTTTAATAAAAAAAAAAAAACCAAAATTTCCGGGAAAAGGTAGGGGAGAAAAAGGTTTGGAAAAAGGGGGCCCAAAAAAACTTAAAAAATTTTTAAAAAAAAACTTCCAGGGTTTAAAAAAAAAAAAAAAAAAAAAAAAAAAAAAAAAAAATATGAACAATTCATTTTTTAAAAAAAAAAATAATACTCAAAAAAATTAAAAAAAAAAAAAAAATTTACGAAATTAATTTTATTTTTAACAAGATTTCTTAACTTTTTATTGTTTTTATTCAATAATTTTTTTTTTTTAGAATATTATTTTCCTTTTTTATTTTTATTATATATAAATAATCAAAAATGTCAGGAAGAGGTAAGGGAGGAAAAGGATTGGGAAAAGGAGGCGCAAAGAGACATAGAAAAATTTTAAGAGATAACATTCAAGGTATTACAAAACCAGCAATCAGACGTTTAGCAAGAAGAGGTGGAGTAAAGCGTATTTCTGGTTTAATATATGAAGAAATAAGAGGTGTTTTGAAAGTATTCTTAGAAAATGTAATAAAGGATTCAATCATGTATACTGAGCACGCAAAGAGAAAAACAGTCACTGCTATGGATATTGTGTATTCATTGAAAAGACAAGGAAGAACATTATATGGTTTTGGAGGTTAACTTCAAAAAAAACTATTAATTCAAAAGAAGAGGTTTATTTATATCCTAATATATTATTTAAGTTTCTTGTTTTTAATACTTAAAATGTACTTTAAATAAAAGAAAAAAGATAATATAAAAAAGGATTATATGCAATATTTAAAAAAAAAGAAAATTGAATAAAACAATTAAAAAATATATATATATCTTATTACATCAATATTCCTAAAAACATAAATTTTTATGTTTATAAAAAAAAAAAAATATATATTTTCATAAAAACTAATTTCTTAGTTTTTATATATATAAAGCGAATGCATCAAAAGGGAAAAAAATTTCTTTGTTTTTTTTTTTTTTAATTTTTTACTTTTTCATACATAATATACATATACCTTTTTTTATGCAATAGTATGAATTTAAGGCTTCACTAGAAGCCATTAACACTTGCAAATTTATATGAAAAAATAATATAGTTTTCATTTTTTTAGAATTATATGGTTAATAACTTTATTTCATTTTTATTTTTTTTTAATTTGATAACAAAAAATAGTTAATTTTAAAATATAAAAATATAAATTAAAACAGTAAACATTATTGAAGTGGATCTGTTAAAAAATAGAAAACAACTAATTTGCAAAGGATAATTAAAAATAAGCATTCTTATTATATATTTACTTGCTATTTTAATTTTATTTGAAGTTTTTAATTTGAAATATATAAAAGAAAAAAATTTTAAATAAGATTTGGGTTCAGATAAGACAAAATTAGCTAAATTAAATAATTTGCTATATATGCCTGAAGAATTATTGCAGTATTATTGTTTTTCTTTTTTTTCATTTTATAAAAGAATTATTTGTTTTTCTTTATCTTTTTAGTATAAAAATTTAATACTTTTCATATGAATAGTTATCGAACATTATTCATTTACAACATTATAATCATATATGGGAAATAGACATCATTTTTCATTTCAAAAAGAAATACTTTAGTTTTTTTTTTGAAAATGTAATCATTATTAGTTTTAACTTCATTTTTTATAGAACAAAAAGAAATTTATTGCAAAAATTAATTACGATATCTAAATTTCATATTGTTTTAAAATTGATTAAATAAATAATAAAAAAAATTTTAATGAATTACTACTAAAAAATAAGGAAAAAAAAAAAAAAAAATTTCTCATAAAATTTAGTGTTAGTAAATGAATATATTATTAAAACTTCAATAAAAATATTTATTATTTTTAAATTTTTAAAAAATAACGTAAATAATAAAAAAAAAATAATATAGGATAAAAAAAAAGATATAATTGAAATATTATTGAAGAATTAGGTAAACAAGTTAAAGAATTTGATTCATTTATAAAAAGAAAACATACACATAAAACAAAATAAACAAAAAAAGATAATTTTCAAAAAAAAAAATAATAATAAAATGAGAAGGTAAAATGGAAAATGAAATATTTAAATATATAATATTCAAATACAAAAAAAAGAGGAAAAAAAATTATATAAATAAAATATTTAAAAACATGTTAAAAATTTTTATGTAGAAATTATTTTCTCTTTTATGCAATATAATTAATAAAACAAAAGGAATTATGTATAATATAAATTTACATTAGACTCCTAGGAATTTTTTAAAAATTCAAACCTAAGTATTAAATGTAAATTAGAAGAGAAAAGTAGAATAAAGAATGAAAGATATTAAATAAATATATATATATATATATATATTTTTTCTCTCTTTTTTCATTTTATTTTATACATGATAAATATTTGTTTAAACCTTTTAAATATAAATAAATAAAAATAAATAAATCTTAAATAATAAATTTAATTAATTTATATGTATTTTAAATATTATCAAATTAATTCATTATTTATTTTAAAAATACGGGATTTATTAATTTTGAAAAATTTATCTATGAAATATTTGAGGTACTAATGATAGATGTTAACTCATAAAACAATCAAATTATCTCATCATAATTGCCGTATATTTTATTTCAAATGTGAATGTATGTTTAAATTTGCCTAAATCGTTTATTATCATATAAATATTATCTCATTACTACATATGTAAAATTATTAAATGTATTAAAAAGTAAATTTCAATAAAACATATGATCTGATTTTTTTTTTTTTTTTTTTTTTTTTTTTTTTATGTACATATACATCTCATATATATATTATTTATTAGAAGTATATCTAAATCTAAATATATATAAAATAAATATTGATCATAAAAATTTATCTTAAATATCTTTTTTATTTTTTAATATGCCGATATCCTTTTTCTTTTTTTTTTTTTTGCACCTATTTCATACTCGTTAAATTCATTCGATATATGAAATGCAGAATTAGCTACATCATTTATATTATAATATTCATTAACGTATGGATTTAACGTTTGTTCAAATTTATTTGTAATATAATAATTAGAAGCGTTTATATATGCACAATTATTATCATAAGAATAAATATTCTGATTTTTCTGATTGACAAAAGAATCGCATGATTCAGTATTTGTAATTAAATTTTCATATATTAGGTTATTTTTGTTCGATATAGAATTACTATAAAACTTTAAAGCATTATAATATCCATTATTATTACATGAAAATGTAGATAT
This sequence comes from Plasmodium gallinaceum, assembly GCF_900005855.1. NCBI lineage: Eukaryota > Apicomplexa > Aconoidasida > Haemosporida > Plasmodiidae > Plasmodium > Plasmodium gallinaceum. The sequence continues at coordinate 272,545 of NW_021628265.1, read as the reverse complement.
ATTATTTAAAGCATTTTTATTAGAATTATAATTAGCACTCATAACCATATTATTGTTATATATATTGCTAATAACATTGTTATTTATAGAATTATTGTTATTAAAAGTATATTGAATATTATTATTTATATTTAAGTAATTATCGTTATCTTCATTATTTATGTTGTTATATATCTCATATATGTTAGTATTTTCATATATTTCATTAATATTCTTTGTACTATTTCTGGCAAAAATTTTATTATTATCTTCATTATTTAATTCACATATATTATTCTGCATATTATTCATAATATAAAAACTTTTGTAATTTGATTTCGGAGGTGTGCAATATAAATTAATTTCATGATTTACATAAGGAATTTTATTTTCATTTTTACATATCACATCATTTAATGTACATTCATTTTTAAGGAAAAAATCATTTCTTATTTCTAGATTTTCATATGTTTGCATATTTTCTCCCTTGTACATTTCATTTTCTTTATTTAATAGTTTTTCTTTGTTTTTAATATTTTTTTTGTATCCTTCACTTTTTCTAGTTAGTGTATGAAATTCTCTATTATTTAAAATTTCATTTTTGTTGTGAATAACATTATTATATAGAATTAATTCATCGAATTTATTATTAGAAGAAAGAATTCTATTTTTTTTTGTTTCTATTAAATTTTCAAATAATTCCGTAAACTTATTATAGTTATTTCCTATAATATTAGTCATTGAATTCATGTTGATACAACTTTCTTTTTGTTTTTCTTCTTTTTCCTTTTTTATATATTTTTTTAGTGAGACAATGTCAAGAGAATTATTTAAAAATTCTTCATAATGAAATGTCTCATTGCTAATATTATTATTTTTATTTGACATATATATAGGATTATTCATAATAAAACTCTCATCCCTAAACTTATTTCTATATAATAAATAGTCCCCCCAACTAAGTCCCTTATATAGATCATTATTATTATAAATATATTCTTGGTTTAATAAAGCACTATTATTATTAAGTGATGCACAATATATTAAATTATTATACATAGTATTAATATTTTTTTTTTCTCGAATATAACAGTGTATATCATTATAGTATGAATTAACAAATTTTGTATTATCTACATTATAATAATTATTATAATACTCACTGTAATATTCCTTATTACATGGATAAATAAAATGATTATCTTTTTCATTTGAAATTTTTGCATCATTAATATTTTTTATATTATCATATATTTGATTGCAATTATATTTTATTTTTTTATTGATACATAAATAAGGGTTATTTTGATTTTCATGTGAAACATTGGTAAAATTTTTTTTTAAAATATTGAAATATTTTAACCAGGGATGATTTGATGCTATATCGGAATTTGGCATTCTTTTATTTGGATCAAATTGCAAGAATTTTTCACACAAATCTTTTGCCAATGGATAGTTATTAAATGATAATAGATTAAAATTGATTCCTTTTTTCTCTTTTTTTAATAATATTTCTTTTGTATTTTTATAATTAATCATTAAACACATAGGTAGCGGTGTAATTCCTGTCATCAAAATATAAAAAATTATTCCAATAGACCACATATCAGATAAAATAGAGTAGCTATATCCTTTTATAATTTCTGGTGCAATATATCCATAAGTACCAACTAATTTTATATGTTTTCTATTTATTGATGTTTTACTATTTTTCTTACACATTATTTTATCTATTTGCTTATTATGTTTTTCATCCACTTTTTCACTTAATTGCTCATTTATTCTTATGTTTGTTCTATCATTCATCATTTTATATTCTTTTTCACTAATTTTCTCATCTTTTTTCATTTCATTGAATTCTTTTGCATAAAACTGTTTTGTGCTTTTAACTTCCTCCGCTTGCTTATATATTTCTGTACAATCAGTGATTAAATTTTTAGTTGAACTGAATACACTATTTCTTATAATATCATTTATACATGAATATACATATTTATTTTCTTCATTATTTCTATTTGAATAATTGTTATTAATAAAATGACATGTATCATAATCTATAAGAACCAATTCATAATTGTATTCATAGTTTCTATCTTTTCTTTTTTTATTTCTAAACATTAAATTTTCTGGTTTAATATCTCTATGAATAACATTATTAAAATGTAAATAATTAGCCGCTTGCAAAATTTGACTAATTATATATTTACAAATGCTTTCTTTAACTTGCTTTTTGTATACTAAAAAACTAAAGAGCTCTTTTCCATATAACTTTTCCATTATTATATAAAAATTTTTTTCATCATCATATATATCAAAAATTTTCATTAAATTTTTGTGTTCCTTTAAAGAAATAATATATTCAATCATTTCTTCCCAAGATTCCCCAAATGCACTTAACACTTTTTTTTTGTTAATAATTTTTATAATTTTTTCGCAATTATCCTTTTTATCTATTGCATTTAATAAAACAGCTCTATCAAAAGGTAAATCCATTTCTTTTAATGATTTGTTAGTAATTCTAACATAATGTTCATATAGATTAAATGATTTTGTTGAATTATTTTTTTTGATAAATATTTTGTTAGACAAACATATATCTTTCTCTTCGTTCGTATTGTTAATATTTTTTTTTTTTTTTTTTTCTTCAAGTTTAAAATTATTTTTTATTTCTTCCTTCTCACGTTCTTTGTTATTTTTATCTAATTTTTTTTGTTCATTTAAATTTTTACTTTTATTATAAGTAGTATTACTATTATCATTTACTATTTTTGGCACATCTTTTTCGTAGCAATTATCACCTTCTATATTTTTTCTAATAACATCTTCTACCTCTTTATTTTTAGTTTTTACATTTTTATTCTTTTCTCTTAAATTAAATACATGTAAAAAATTATTTTTGTAGTTTTTTAATAAAAATTCTTCACAAATAGGCAAAAAATTCTTAATGATGAAATAATCTTCTATTTTTTCATTTTTTAGTTTTATAATTTTTTTTCTATTTTTATTTTGATACAATAAATTAGAACCAAAATTATTCAAATTTTGAATAGTTAAATCATTAATTCTTCTTTTTTTCTTCTTCTCAAATATTTCATCTTGAAATCTATGATATATCATTTTTTTTTTTTCTTTTTTACTTTATTTTATTTTTTCTTTTTTAATTTTTCTTATCTTAAAAATCTCAAAGAGTAAAAAAAAAATTTTTTAAAATAATAAAGCAATTAAATTATTAATACTTATTTAAATAATACGTGCATATGTCTATATATGTATAGATACATTTATTTACTCTATATTTTGTAAAAAATTCATTATTACATAGTGTATTTTTTTTAATTAATCAAAATATTCAATATATAGAAGTAGATAAAAATATGTGTACACATACATATATAATTTCTTTTTTTTTTTTTTTTTTTTTTTAGTGCATATTTTTAATATGCTAAAATAAGCTTCTTTATTAATGCTATTAATTAATTATGAAAAATAAAAATGAAAAAATATATTTTCTAAGTTAGGCAAAGCAAATGTACATATTTTAATTATTTATATTAATAATGATTTTATACATTATTTGATTCGTATTTACAAAATTGAAATTTTTATAAATAAAATAAAAATTAAAACTACTATATCTCTTTATGTATAATAATTTTTTACTCTTAAAATAATACTACAGTCCTTTTTAATATAATAAAAAATAAAAAAACTTTTACATATAAAACATTTATTTTACATAGAAATATTTTATTATAAGTTTGTCTAATTTTATATTTTTTTTTAATAGAAATTTTGAAAGTATTCCTATAAAAAAGTAAATATAAAGCATAACAAAACAGTATAAATTAAAGAATACATAATTACAATATATATACTAAATATATAACATATATATATATATATTATGTTTTGTGAAAATAGACAACAATAAATTAAGAAAAAGAGAAAATTTTTTAACGTATTTAATCAAATTAATTATTAATAAAATAATATAAAATGAACATTTTTGCGATTTTTTTTTTTTTTTTTTGTTTATGTATAATTATACCTAGAAGTAAATTCATTAGAATAAATTTAAATTAATAATTATATTAAAACAAAAAAATTAATATTTTTAATACATTTTAATATAAAAAAATAATATCTTTTATTTGAAATATATAAAAGTAATTAAACTTTTTTTTCTTATTCTAATAAATAATTAATATTACCAAAAATAAAAATAAAGGTTAAATGATTTTTTACATGTAATTATTTCATTTTAATAAAAATTTCAGAATAACAAAATGACATCAATAATACAAAAACAAAAAAAAAAAAAAAAAGCATTTAAAAGTAAATGAAAAAAATTATTAAAAATAAATATTACTTCTGCACATTATATAAATAGAAATATGATATACACATAAAAAAAAAAAAAAAAAAAAAAGAAATGGCATATTATTATTTATAAATCATCGTAAAAAAATATATACGTATATGTATATTTGTGGTTAATATGCATCCTAAAATGAAGAATTGTTATACATTTACAAAAATGTATTTTTTTTTTTTCAATATAAAAACTTCTATATTTTTAAGAGGAAAATAAAACATTCATCTATGGAAAAATATTATTTTTGTTTTACATAATTAACCACTACATTAAAAAAAAAAAAATGTATTGAATATATATTACCTTTTTTTTTCTACATATTCATGAATTATTATATTAAAACGTTCATATAATTTGTTAGAAAAAGAAAAATAATTTTTTTCTTATATTAAAAAAACAATATTTCAAAAAAAAATACATATATGCATATAAATAAATGCACGATTATGTTAATATAACAGGAATATTATATATGTTGTTAATTTTACACAAAAAAAAACAAAAAAAAAAATTTAAATATTTACAACATATCTACAAAATAGAAAATATAAAATCAACATAAATTTTTATATTCATATTTGCACACATAAAATGCTTATTTTTAATTTTAAAATAAAGAAATAAGTATAAATATTATATATTACTAATTTAAAAAAATATATATTCAATACTTATAAAAGTTATAATAATTATATATTTAAGATTTATATTGTAGTAACAACCAAAAAAAAACAATATAATAGAAAAAAAAAAAAAAAATAGACAAGAAAAAAGAATTATGTTGCACCTGTTTTCATTAATTTTTCTTTTAATTTCTAAATGTAAACTTTTAATTTTCTTTTAGAAGCATTTAAAATAATTTTAATTTTTTTTTTAGGTAGGTGCAAAGGTTAAACTTCTATTTTTCCAATACTGCACTTAAAAAATTTTCAATGTAAATTTTTGTAATTTATATAATAAAAAGACAAAAATGAAAATTATTTATATGATATGTAAATAAATTAAATAATAGAAAAAATTAAAATGTAATAGAGAGTTAATAGCGACATGTTTTTTGATCATTACAACCAAATATATAAATTTCTTTTATATAAAATTAAAATTTTTTTGAAAAAGAAAAAATAATGAATAAATGAAAAAAAGTATATATATATAAAACAAAGAACTAAATGAAAAATCAAATCATTTGAATTTTTAATATCTATATAAAAATTATATTATTAATAGGTTATATATAATAGCTGAACGTCAATTATAAACAAAAAAAAAGACAACATTAAAATAAGGAATAAATAATAGTCAATATTAAAAATAAAAAATATTATATATATATATATATATAATACATATATATTGGATGATGGAAAAAAAAGGAGAGAAATATGAAGTAATGCAAAAAAAAAAAAAAAGATTAAAATTTTAAATAAATTAAAATAAGTTTTAAAATAATAAATTCTTGTAAATAATCATTTTTTTTTTTTTTTTTTTATAACATAAAAAGAATTAAAAATAATATTAACACATATGATGTGTTACAAAAAAAAAATCTAATATATTTATTATGTTTTGTATAAATTTCATATTTATTTTTCTTTAATGATGAAAATAATAACTATAAAAAAGAGTCATATAAAAAACATATTTTTATTTCACATATATAAAATATAGACTAAAAAAAATAAAAAGAAAATTACTCCAAATTTAAATTAGTTATTTTTAAAAAATACACCCCATAAAAAAAAAAAAAAAAAAAAAAAAAAAAAAAAAATAAAAAAAAATATTTATTTTAAAAAAAAAATTTTATTTAAA
>NW_021628265.1:260452-265382 GCF_900005855.1 Plasmodium gallinaceum | reverse complement strand
AAAAAAAAAAAAAAAAAAAAAAAAAATGAAGAAATGAAAAAAAATAATCATATTAAAAAAAAAATTTTAGCTTAATAGTACTAAATATTTTAAAGTTGTAAAAATAGAATGAAACATTATACTTTATTTATCATTATTATTTTAAACGATTGAAACTATATATATATTTTTTTGATCATTTAGTGAATTTTTTAATGTAAAATGGTTTCCATTATATTTGAGTTTTTCTTATTATAATTTACTTTTAAAAAAAAACAAAAATTTTTTTTTTTTTTTTGGAAAAAAAAAAAAAGTAAAGCATGTACCATATTTTTTTTTATGTTTTTATTTTTAGGATATTGGGTTTTTGATTAAAAATTTGTTTTCTTTTCATTAATTTTTATAAAAATGTAAAGTAGAATCAATGCTTTAAAATATATATAATTTTTTTTTTTCAGTAAAATTAAAATAAAAATTTTATATGCCATATACTGAAACAAAACAGAAGATAAGCAAATTCTTTTTGAAAATTAAGAAAAAAGAAAAAAGAACAGTAGCATAATTAGGAAAATAGTAAAGAGAAAAAATTTTTATTTTTATTTATTTTGATATATTTAAAATGTTTAAAAACAAATAATTCTTATAATGATGAAATTAACAAATTTTTTTTAAAGAGTTTCTATTTGTTAAATATTTGAATTAAATTTAGTTCCATTTCTTTATAAATTAAATTACTGTTGACTGTTTTAGTAATAAAATTGCGTTCTTTTTCATGTAATTCTTTCTTTTTTAATTCTAGAAATATTAATATACTAAACCATTTTATTTTTTAAAAAAATAGTTAAAAAGAAAGAAAGAAATTATCATAAATTTCCTCAAAAAAAAAGTCCATTTTTAACATTTCATAAATGATTCATGATTTTTCGTTTATGTTGTATTTGACAAAAAAGATGTATTAATAAGAATGCTTTATTCTATTTTTTTTTTTTTTTTTTTTATTCTATTAATTTTACTATATAATTACTAAATAAAAATCAAAGAAATAAGAAAGTTTGTGCAAATTTGTGCTTTTTATTATTTCTTTTTTTCTTATTAAAACAATTTGTTACAATATATGTGATATTACTTGTGTCTAACTTTTAACGCATAATAATTTTAACGTAAAAAAGTTTTTTTTTTTTTTTTTTATAATAATATTTTATATGGAATTATTTTTATTTCTACAATTTTGTTTTATTTATTTTTATTTATAATTTGTGAGAGAGAAAAAAAAAAAATTTAATAAACATGTTTCGTTAATATTTATTCTTTGTAAGTTATTTGTGTATATATATTTTTTTGAAAGTTAAAAATATAATTAAGTTCTTATTAATATATAATTAATAACTATTTAAAAAAAAAAAGAATAAATTTTATTTATTTATAGGTATTTAAAATATATATGTAGAAAACTAAAATAAAATAATTTAAAGAAACATATTTTAAAAAATTATACCTATGAATGTTTTAAGCTTTGTTAATTCAAAAATATTAGCAATTAAATATTTATATATAAAGAAGTTATAATATTTGATGAAAATATAAAGTAAAATAGACAAAATAAATATAATGAAAATTTACAATTTAAATTATAAATATATAAATCAAAATATAAAAAAATTTTTTTATTTATTTTATTTTTTACCTCTTTAGCATTTTTTTATCTTTCTCAATTTTTTATATCTTTTTTTATATAAACAGAATTATAACATTTTTTTAAAAAAACTAATAAAAAAATAATATTTCATTGAAAACGCAGTTGTATATTTAAGGAGGATATTAAAGATAAAAAAAAAAAAAATTAAGAAAAATAATAAAAATATTAATGACAGTAAAATATATAAAATTAAAAATTAACTTATATATATATTTATTTTTAATTGATCTATAAATGTGTAAAATTTTATAAAATGAAATTGAAAATTAAAGACAAATTAAAACATTTAATATTTTTTAATTTAAATTTTTATATTAAACAAAAGATTTTTTTTTATGCTTTATATTTCTTCTATGCAGTTTCTTTAATAGGAACAAGCCATAAAAGGGGAGTATAGATTATTAATGATATCAAATAAAAAATAGCTAAAAAAAAAAAAAAAAAAAAAAAAAAAAAAATTATTACTCAGTACAGAATATTAAAAAAATATTCGAGTAAAAAATAATAAAAAAAAAGAAAAAGAAAAAAAGGATAATATTTTATTATTACTGGTTATTTTAAATGTGTTTCTGTATGATGATATATCAGATAACCATCCTCCTGAAAAATTAAAAAAAATTTTTATATTAAAAAAAAAGAAAAAAGTTTAAATATATAAAGATATGTTTAATTTTTTAGTTAATTAATATATTAACCAAAATATGCACTAATAGACCAAACCAAATAATATAAACTCTGCACACCCATCCATTTTCCTAAAAATAACAGAAAAAAAAGAAATAATATAAATATATATATTTTAATAAGCATTTTTACTTTTTATTTAAACCTGTATCTCTATTTGTGTCGATAAAATCATACAGTATACTTTTATCTATTGAATTTGTACAATTTTGAAAAACACTCCTATAAATATATGGATAATAAGTTGCAAATAAATTATCAATGAATAAATAAATGAGATAAAAAAATTTAACTTATAAAATAATTACCTGAAAACATGAACTTTTAAAACATCTTTGTAATTATGAAGATATGATAATGAGCATAACAACCTGATAAAAAAAAAAAAAAAAAAAAATAAATAAGTAAATGATAATCATAATTATAATATATAAATATTTAAATGAAATTTGTAATAATAACAAAAAACCAATAGATGTGAAAAACAAAGAAACTTGTGCTCTTCCTAGCCTTTTAGACAATTTTTGAGAAACTAAAAAAAAAAAAAAAAATTAATTAAAATTTAAAAATTTGATAAGCTTATTTATATATTTCATTTTTTTTCTAAATATTATTCTTTTCTTATTATACTATATGTAAAAATGCTTAAGAGAACTGGAATTACAATATTAAGAATGCACATTAACATGGGAGATACTTTATACTCGGTTTTCAAAAACAAAGAAAAATATTTAAACGTCATGCCTATAAAAATTTAGAAATAAATATAATTATAAGAAATAAACAATGCTTAATTTAGGTGAAATGTTATTCATTTCCATTTAATATTAAAAATACATAAAAACATTAAAATTACAGAATAATTTTAAAAAATATATTAACCTGCTCCTGCTAAGGTAATAATGTGTGATATAAAAACAATATAAGGAATATGATAACTAGAAAAGCAGAATATGTTTTTCTGATTCTTTTTTTTTGTTATTAAATCGATTTCTTCCGTATTTTTTACTACATTAATATTATCGTTTTCCCACAAAAAACTAATAAATGTTTGTGGAAGAATACTAAGTACAGAAAACTGAAATATTATGAAAATATTTTTAATATTCCATATGTCATTATATAAATAAAATAATATCATACAAAAAAAAGGCCCTAATGTTGTTGCTACGGTGCTTATAAGTTTCTGATAAGTAAATATTAAACTCTTCTTTCCTAAATATAAATTTAAATAAATTTGTATATAATAAAATGTATTTCTTATTCTAATATGTAATATATGATTTTTTAATTCTAAAAAAAGAGAAAAAAAAAAAAAAAAAAATTAATTCATATACTTTACCTTTATCTATACTTTCTATAAAAATAGATTCTGTTATAACATGACAACATTCATGTAGCATTTTAGATAAGGCAGTGACAAATATAATTAAAATTAAACTATTTGTTCTTATAAACATAAAATGAATAATATTCACTAATAAATAAGAGATAGAAATAATTTGCAAAATCTTTTTTCTTTTCTTTTTATGTTTATCACAATAATATCCAACTATAGGTGATATAATTAAACAGACAATAGAATTAATTATTGATAAGAGACCAATAATTTTATTTTTTTGAAATTTTAAATAGATGTAATGATCATGTAAAAATGTATTTCTCATGGAATAATTTATCCTATCAAAAAAATGATAAAAAAACATCAAAATTATATTTATATGCCATTTTCTTTTCTCCTTCCATTTTTTCATTTTTGATTCATCATTTATTCTGTTTTTTATATTATTCCTTTAAATGAAAGAATATGACTTTTGAAATGAATTAAATTCTAACTATTAATTATTTAAATATATATAAAGAAAAGAAAATTTTTAGCCACTTCAAAGAATTACAGCATTTAAAAAATTTATTTCTAAAATTATACAAAAATATAGTAGATAATTTCCTTTAAGATAATCTAAGAAGAAAAAAAAAAAAAAGAAATATATATATATATATATATATATATATATATATATATATATATTTATATATATATTTAAATTAAATAAATAATATAAAAAACAGTAGATATTTTCCCTTTTATTATGTTATATCATTATAATATATATTTACATATATATGTTACTGTGTCATTGTTTTGGATATTGAACCAAAATTAAATAACAATTACAATATTTATGTGATTAATAAACAATTAATAATAATTAATAAAAAAGCTTAGATAGATACACAAGATTCCTTTAAGCTATAATAATATAAATTTTTTTTGAAAAGTATTTTATTAGCAATTTAAACATAGATAAATAATTTAAAAACAAAATTGTTAAAATATATATCTTTTTATAATAAAACAAATTAATAAAAATATACAATCGGTTAATATAAAATAATATAAAAAAATAAATATAAATATTCCGAATAAAAAAATTATTAAAAAATATATAGATTTATTAAATATTTAAAAATTAATATAAAGTTATAAATAAAATACAAAATATGAAAATATAAAAACTCGCTTAATTCTTGTAGATTAACATTTTTTTTTTTTTTTTTTTTCTCCTGTTT
>NW_021628265.1:258347-259452 GCF_900005855.1 Plasmodium gallinaceum | reverse complement strand
TTTTTTTTTTTTTTTATATATACATATATTTATATTTAAAAAAAGTACCTAAATTTTCCATTTAAAAAAAAAAAAATAAAATAAATAATAAATTTTATAAAATTTTTTTTTATTAGTAAAGAATGAATAATTAATATTTTTTTTTTTTTTTTTTTTTCTGATGCAACTATATTCTTTTAATATGATATCAATTTTTTAACTTTTTCTATATAACTTTTAAAATATAATGTTTTCACTTTTTCGTATTGAAGATGTACTAAATATTGAAGCTCATTTTAAAGATGAAGAAATAAAAAGTGTAATTGAATTTTTATTAAGAGCTAAATATATTGATAAAGTAAAATTTATAACAAATAAAAAAAAAATAATATACATATATATATATATATATAAATAGAGAGAATAATAAAAAATATATAAAGTAAGAGGCATATTTGCCAAATTAAATAATATTAAGTTTTTTTTTATTCATTCAAAAAAATTGTAATTTATACAACTATTATTTATAAAATATTACATCCGTATGCTTTATTAGGTTTTACAAAATGTTGGTTTTTGTGTTGGTTTATATGATATATTAGAAATAAAAAATAAAGAAATATTGATAGGAAGTGGTGAAATTAGATTTAAAGTAATTTTTCGTTTAGTCTTTTTTCAACCATTTGAAAATGAAATTATTGAAGGATATGTTAAAAGTTCTGATTATAATGGAATAATAAGTTAACTATTTATTTTAGATTATTATATTTTTACTCATATTTTAAATCACATAATTATAAATAGCTTTTCTTTTTATTCTTAGTAAGTTTAGGTTTTTTTGAAAATATAAGAGTTAATTGTGCAAATTTAAGAGAACCTAAAGAATTGTAAATATATATATATTTTTTTTTTTTTTTTTTTAATGAGTTTTAAGGAAATTTTTCAATATGATTTAAAAAAAAATTATTCATTTTTTTTCTTTTATAGTGATGAAGAAAAGAAAGAATGGTATTGGAATTATGAAGGAATTAAATTTTTTTATACAAAAAATGAGTTGATAAGAGTGAGAATTTTAGATACATATTTTAGTGGTAGAAAAAAAAAAAAAAAAAAAAAAAAAAAAATT
>NW_021628265.1:243255-257347 GCF_900005855.1 Plasmodium gallinaceum | reverse complement strand
TTTTAGTGGTAAAAAAAAAAAAAAAAAAAAAAAAAAGACAATTAAAATATTTAATCCTAAAATTTCTTAATTTATTTTGTATGCAAGTATTATTAAAATATATAAATATATATTTTTAAATAGATCCAAATGAGATGAATAAAGATGAATCAATACCATCGATGTCTATAACGGTAAGAAAATATACTAACAAACATAAATATTTTTTACAAAGAAATATATAAAAAAAAATATATAATTTTTACAATTTTTCATCTTCAATATTTTTTAAAAAGGCAACTGTTCAACAAGATGGATTAGGTTTAGTTAAATGGTGGACATAATTTTTTTTTTTTTTTAATAACATATTTTTTGTTTATATACATTCTTTTTTTTTATTATTTATATTTTTTTAATTAATAATTTTAAAAGTTACTATTTTATTAATTTAATTTATCATTATTCACATTTATTTTTAATATTTTCAATAATTTATTATATTTTCAAAACAAATAAAAAAACAAAAAAAAATCTAAAAAAAATTGTATATCAACTTTCGAAATGATAGATATATAAAATAAAACTTTAATTATTTTTTTTTTTTTTTTTAAAATTAAATTAAAAAGAGTATTATATATCATTCTATTAACAAAAGGATATTAATTTTAAGAAGATGTTTAATTGAATAATGTTATTTATGTTAAAGCATTTACGTTAACTTTTCAATTATTCTTATTTTTTTTTTTTTTTTTTTTTTTTATGGAATAATTTTATTTTTATTAATATCATTAAAAATTTAATAAAAAGATAAAATCTTAAATATGTATCTAGCAGAAATATTTTAAATGTTTTAAAAAAAAAAAATATATATATATGTATCTTATATTATGAAATTATCATGCACTCTGTAAAAAAAAAAAATACGATAGGCTTAGATAAGATGTTCTTTTAAATTATTGTAACGTTATTTTTTTTTGCATTATCATTAGTTTTTTTAGTAATTTTTTTTTTAATTTCTTTAAAATTATTTTTAATAAGCAACTTTTTTATTATAATATTGAAACTATTTTAAATTATTTCTGAAGACTTCATAATTTTACTATTCTAATATACTATTTAAGGTAATATATATTACATATATAATTATTTGTTTCTTCAAGAACATATTATAACATATATATAATTTTTTTTTAATTTTTCATAAATAACATAATATATATTACCTCCTTCAAGTAAATATAGATTAAAAATCTTTAGAAAATGATATATATATTTTATAATTAATATTAGAAATTTACAAAATCATTACTTCAGTAGTAACATATTTTCCAATGTTTTCTTTGTTATTTGAATTATCATCATATATTTATTAATATTAATAATGTTTTCATTATTAAGTATTTTATAATATTTATATTTAATCTTTGGTTATTTATGTATTTTTTTTTCATAAACATATATTAAAAATTCAATTGAAACTAAATTTATCTATTTAAAATAAGCCAAACATTTTTGTTAATATTAAAATTCCCAGAATAAGAAAGTGATTAAAAAAAAAAATTGAAAAGAATATAAACACAGTATTTTCTACTTTTTAATGTTTTAAAAAAACATATTTAAAATAGTATGCTTTAAAAAAAACAAATACATAATGTAAATATAGTAAATTGCTATAATAAAAAATGAAATAATAAAAAAATTTTTATGTGGTATATATTAAGTTTGTTTAATTAAACTAAATATATAAATGAAAATTTAAAAGAATTTCATATATACTTCTAGAAGTATTAATTATTAAAATTTAGAACATATAAAAATTAACTTTAGTTTATTGCAACTTTCTTAAAAGAGTAAATATAAAGTCGTTACTTTTTGTTTTGCAAACTTCCGTTAAAAAAAATAACTTTCCGTTCATACTAATATATAAGAAATGAAATATAAGAAAGAATCATAAAAAACATATATGAACCAATAATTCATAAAAGAATCTATAAAAGTCATTTATTTGGGAATTATATATTTATCTTTTAATAAAATGTTTGAATTCTATAATTTTTACTAACACACATTTATTTATATTTTATTCATATACCTAATTTCTTTTTTAATTTTATATTTTTATGTTTTTCTATATTGTAAATTCATAATTTTTTTCTAGAAAAAAAAAAAAAGAATAATGCTAAAAAATATTTTTTTGTTTGATTTTTTAACACAACTTTATATTAAAAGTATTATAACTTGTATCTAATGTTATAAGAGTTTCAACTGGTTTTATATATATAAATATTAAATTTTTTAATAATTACATATTTTAAATTTCAAATTAAATTTTGAATTTTTTTTTTTTTTTTAATGTGTTTTTAGAAAAATTTTATAGATTTACTAAATAATAAAAAGTGATATATTACAATATTCATTTATTAAATTCAAAAATTTATCAAGGAGATATTTTATTAGTTACATAAATAAAAAATTTACATCTATGATTGCAAAATGATAAATTATGTTTTTTATGAGATAAAAATTGGTTACTTTAATTAAATAAACTTTTATAACATGGAATAATGAAACTTATTTTAGTTTTTATTACTTTTTTTTTAAGGATCAAATAAAGAAAAAAAAAAAAAAAATCATATCTCGGATATCTTTTTTTTTTTAAAAAAACATTACTAATCTACTAAGAAAAAACTAATTGCATTTTCTATATTTTTTTATTATGATTTTTCTTTTATTAAAATAAAACAACTACAACTAAATGTAAATATTAAAAAAAAAAAAAAAAAAAAAAAAATGTCTTTTATAATTAAAATAGGTCTTTAGCATTACATTATGAAATTTTTAAATAATAATAATTTATTTATTATAACTATTTTTTTGTTATTTTTTTTATTTTTAATTTTCAATTTTTTTTAATTTGGATAATAATAAAAAAGAATTTTTATAAATATATTTTATTTTAAAAAAAGAATGTATAAAAAAAGTTCTATATATATATATTAACTCTTCATATTATAATTTTTCAAGATTTCAATAAGAACTATTTTTTTTTTTAATTAAAATGATCTTTAGAACAAATTGTAACATTATAATATTTATAAGAAAGAAAAGTAAAAAGAGAATTTGTTAAATGAATTAAACTTGAAAATGGATATAAACTCTCAAAAAAGTACATAAATATTATACTTATTTTTTTTAAAATACATTTTTAAGTTATATATATATATATATGTTAAAGTAATAAATAAATTAATATATACATATATGTGATTTAATTTTTTTTTTTAAATAAGGTACTATATTAATTCATAATCTTAATCTACTAATAGCTATATTTGAAAACTAAAGTATATATAATGAAAATAGAAATTATCAATTTATAATAATTAAAAGAATAATATTAAATAATATATTTATTTAAATGAAAATTGTTAAATTTTCTACATATATTAACAGATTTATAAAATTACATTTTACAGATATATTTGTTTTATGATCACAGTTATAACCTTTCTAAAATGCATGTAGAGATTTTCATTTTTTATTTAAAACTTTGTATCCTTTTTATAAAAAGAAAACAAGGTGCATTATATATTTTTTTTTTAGGAGAATATATAATAAATTAAAATTAAAAATATGGTAATTAAGATAATAAAAAGTCAAATAAAATTGTTTAAAATTAAAAAAAAAAAATTAAATAAAATCAAATTATATCAATATATACAAAACTAGTTCAAGATCAAAAATAAATCAAAGTATCAAAATTTAATCAAAGAAGTATCAAAATAAGATAAAAGAGGGATCAAATTAAATATATAAAAGTATCAAAAGGGAATAAGGAAATATCAATGAAAAATTAAGTATCAATAAAAAATAAAAAATTTATAAAATTAAAATAAAAGACTCATTATATTTACGTAAAAGAATTATCAAAATAATTTCAAAGAAATATCAAAATAATTCCAAAAATGTATCAAAATAATTTCAAAAAAGTATCAAAATAATTTCAAAAAAGTATCAAAATAATTTCAAAAAAGTATCAAAATAATTTCAAAGGAATATCAAAAAAATTTCAAAAAAGTATCAAAATAATTCCAAAAAAGTATCAAAATAATTTCAAAGAAATATCAAAACAGTTTCAAAAAAGCATCAAAATAATTTCAAAGAAGTATCAAAATAATTTCAAAGAAGTATCAAAATAATTTCAAAGAAGTATCAAAATAAATTGAAAGAAGCATCAATATAAATTGAAAGAAGTATCAAAATAAATTGAAAGAAGTATCAATATAAATTGAAAGAAGTATCAATATAAATTGAAAGAAGTATCAAAATAAATTCAAAGAAGTATCAATATAAATTGAAAGAAGTATCAAAATAAATTCAAAGAAGTATCAATATAAATTCAAAGTGTAAAAATAAATTAAAAGAAATAATAAAATAAATTCAAAAAAGTATTAATATAAATTCAAAAAAGTATCAAAATAAAGCAAAAAAAATATTAGAATAAGTTAAAAATTCTATGAAAATTAAATAAAAAAAAAAAAAAATGACTTAAATGGAAATATATTGATACTATATAAAAAAATAAAAGATACTAAAATAAATAAGCATGTTTTGCTAGAGAAGTAAAAAGTTACACACTGATTCTTAAATTATGTAAATTTTATGCAATTTTTATTAAAACAATATTAAAATTGTTATAAAATTTGATTTCAGTCAAATATTTTAAATTTTCATTAATTACATATTATATTTTTATACGATTTTCCTTTTCTTTTTTCTTTTTTTTTTTTTTTTTTTTTTAATTTAGCTTTTGTTAATACATTTTAAGTATTTATATTATTTCTTTATTTACATATAAAGTTATGGTAATGTATTTTATTAGGAATTATATTTTAATTAACAAATTTTTTTTTTTAATATAATTATTTCGTTAAATTATCTTTACTAATAATTTTATTTCCTTTTTAATTTTTTCCAGTTTTCTTATAAAATGTCTATTTTGTGAAAATCGAAGATACAAAAAGTTATCTATTAAAGAAAATTTTTTAAATAATTGTAAAATATAACATATATTTATCTTTTATAGTGATAAAAAAAAACTTGTATAAAATGGTTCAAAAAAAATAATAATAAAAATAAAAACAATCTTTCTTTATTGAACAGTTTTTATATGAAATATTTAACTTTTTTTTTTTTTTTTTTTTTTTTTTTTGTTATATAGTATAATTAATTTATTTGATCTACTTCTGATAATTCACTTTTATCTGACTGAATTTTTCCAGGTGCATATGTGTGTAGAAATGCATGTTGTAATTTTATTCCGTTTCCGATATAAAAATTAAAATATTGTTTATTATAATAAATTGTAAATGCACCATTGAATAATAGGTTATAAATAATAATTACATCATAATGTAAGTTATGCTTTCCATAGTAACCTCCTTGATTTAAATGTTTTAATCTCCATAAATTATCATTTTGTTGTTTCTCTTCATTTATATTTCTTAAAATTTTTAAAGGAGGATTTTTTTCAATAATATTTTGATATTTTTTGCTTTTTTTAAATCCAATATTTTTAGGATAGCTTATATGACCATTTGGTAAAAAATTATATTTAAAATACACCCAATTATCAATATTTAGTAAAAAATTTGTTTCAAATTGAAAATTTTTATTTTCAATTATTTCGTCATCTTCATCTTTCAGATATTCATCATTCTGATCTTCATCTTCATCTTCATCTTCTTCTTCTTCTTCATTCTCATCTTCTTCATCATCGTCTTCTTTATTTTTTCTTTTTTTATCCTCATTATTCTCTTTATTTTTACTTTTTTGCTTTAATATAAAATAATTTTTAGGTGATATATGAGTGTTTGATGAAATAATGGAGATAATTGCTCGTAAGTAGTGTTTTTCTTTTATTGTAATTTTATTAAAAGAAGTTATTATATGATTAAGATCACCAGTAAGCATCTTATTAATTTTATTAGCAATTTTAATATTTTTCGGTGTCGTAAATTTTAATAAAACCCATTGATCTTTACCATTTATTGAAACCCAATATATATTTTTATTCACTTTTTTATTAAAATATTCATAATCTTCTTTTTTATAGATAAGCTTACTTTTTTTTTTTTTTTTTTCAGTCTTTTTTTTTTTTTTTTGTATCACTTTTCGTGAATAATCTTTATTATCATCTGAAGAAGAGGAGGATTTATTAGTTGATAATTCCTCATCGTCAGAAATATCTGAAGATTTTTTTGAATTTTTTATTTTATTAAAAAAAATTTCTTTTTTATTTTTTAATTCTCCTTCTAAGATATAATAATCATTTTTGATTCCCTTTAGTATCCCCCAAAAATTTAATGATTTTAATTTATCCTTATATTGTTCTAATATTTTTTTTATGGAATTATTTAAATAAAAAATTAAATTTTTTTTTATCTGATATCCTGCCCAATTTATTAGTTTTATTTGTTCATAGAAATCCCTCATAAAAGGTAAATTAATTGTTTTAATTTCTGAATTTTTTATAAATAATAACTTTAATTTTTCCAACCATTCTTTTTTTTTTTTTGTATGCTCGTTTAAAACATAACTGTCTAAATTACAATTGTCTATTTCCTTTTTATTCAATATTTGAGTACTTCTTTTTTTACTTTCTTTTATATGGTTTGATATTAATTCAAAATTTTCGTAGCATTTTTCTGGTTTTTCAACAACTATAAAATTTATTAATTCACATATATGATCATAGACAGAATATCCATCTTTGTTTTTATTTTTTAAAAAGTCTTTTGCATTATTTAGAGATAAAATTAAGTTGCTCTTCATTTATTTTTTATTATTATTTATAGTTATATTCATATAGAAAAAAGTAATAAAATATAAGTAAAATTAATGAATAAATAAAATGTGAATTTCCTTTAAAAAAATTTAAGACTTTAATATACAAAATACTTCAATTTTATTCCCTTATAAAAAGTCAATTCTTTGAGAAAATAAACGTAATATAATTGTGTATTATTGTAAATTATAACTTAAATATAGACAAAAATAAAAATAAATAATTATATGATAAAATTTAATATTTAAAAATTATAAAATTTTAAATAGAATAAATAAAAATGTAGAAAATAAAGAGAAAAAAAAAAAAAAATTAAAGAAATATGTTCTACAAGTAATCCTGATGTTAAATAAAAAATAAAAGCATAAAAACTAACTACTGATAATAAATTAAAAATGTATATTTATAATTTGAAAGTCTATATAAGTTTTGGATTTAGAAAAAAAATGAAAACAAAAATAGGGTGCATTTAAAAAAAAATATAAAAATAGCTATATTTAATGAAATTATTTAAATTATAAAATTTATTATATTTATTGAAATATTTTATTTTTTTTAAGTGATATATAAAAAAATATATTTTTTAAATCTTATTTGTATATTAATTTTAAGGAATAAAAAAAAACATTATATTGTAGCTAATTCTTATATATATAATAAAGCAATTCATTTTTTTTTTTTTATTTTATAAAATTTTAGGATTTTAATTATATTAATATAAATATTATTTAGTATTTTCTAAAGATTATCAAAGTTAAATGCTATTATAAAAATATATTATGTCAATGATATGATATTATAAAATAGAAAAAAAAGAAATTCATAACCTATTAGACACATTGGAAAATTAAAAAAATTAATATTACTCTAGTAGATTCTCAAAAAATAAAAAAAAAAAATTATAAATTCATTTTTTATTTGCTTAATTTAATATATTTTTTTATTTAGTTCATGATTTACTTTCAATACAAATAACAAAGCAATTTTATTTAAGGTGTAAAAAAAAAAAAAAAAATTATAAATATATATAAAAATAGAAAGAAAAATATAAAAAAAGTTAAATATATAATTAAAGAAAAAAAGAACAAATATTTATATGTCGATATATATATATATTAACTATGTAGAGAAATTTCCATATTTATTTTAATTATATCTTCTAAATCTTATTATAATTTTTTTTTTCATTTTCCTTATTATAACACTCATTTGTCTAAATATATAAAATAAATGTTTTTTTTTAAACATTAATCAGATAATATATGAATATATATATATATGGAAATTATTTAATATTTTTTAATAATTTTATATATTAATTCAAATATTCTTAAAAAAAGGAAATAAATAAAAGAAAAAGAAAGGAAGAAAATAACTTATTGTACATTTTTATAGATATATTAAAAAAAAAAACAAGAAAAAAAATTAATTTATTATAAATTTTCATAAAAATATTTGCAAAATTAAGAAAAAAAAAGTTAATAAAGTAGAAGAGCAAAATAAGTGAAAACTAAATTAAAATTATCTTTCTATATTTTAATAAATATATAAAAAAAAATATATATTTAATAAAAATAAAATAAAGTAAAATGGAGATTAGAAACTATTTATCAAGTGAAGATTACATATTTGAATTAGAAAATAATGAAAATTTTTTTGATCATAAATTTCCTATTAATATAAAACCAACATGGAGTATTAAAGGACACAATAATTCTATAGAAGGAATACATGTAATAAATGAAAATAAATTTGTAACAGTTTCTCATGATTGTTATGTTTCATTGTGGAATTTAGAAAATAAAAAAAATTTAAGAAACATAAAATTAGAATATCCAATTTTATGTTCTAGTTATAATAAGAAGAAAAAATATCTGTGTGTAGGTTTGACTAACAAAAATAACAATATATGTTTAATAGATATAGAAAGAAATAAAACTATGGAAAATTTAGTCAGTAAATGTAATTCTATATTTTGCATGAATTATTTTGAAGAGGATAAAATTACTTATGGATGTAAAGATGGTTCAATATGTTTAATAGATTTAAATAAAAAAAAAAATATTTATAGATATGAAGAAATAGATGATTGTTTAAATTATTGCACATATAATATTAATCATAAAACACATATTTTTAGCACACGTAAAGGAAATGTTCTATTTTTTGATTTTAGATATACTTTGCCTGTTTATCAAAATAATAACTTACATTCAAAATATTCTGTTAATACATTATTTTCATATAACAATTATTTATACTCAGGTGGGTCCGATTGTCTAATAAAAAAATTTGATTTACGATTTCTTGATGAAAGTAAGCCATTAGAAATTTTCCTTGGACACACATCACCAATTAGATTTTTATCTTTTTCTAATAATTTGCTTTATTTTTGTTCTTCTTCTGATAATGGAAGTATAAAATTGTGGGAGATAGATAAAAATATTGAATCAACAAATAAAATTTCAGGTTCTTTAATTCCTACTTCGATTACTCCATCCTATACAGAAAATTTAAATACAAAATTACAAGACAATAAAAGTAGAAAAATTAGTAAAAATTTCTTGGAATTAAATAAGAATATCATAACTAATAACAGATCAAGTTTTATTGCATCTGAGTGTACTTATGGAAAATCATCTCTTCTTTTAAAAAATAATAATAAAAAGGGTGAAAAAGCTATTACTGATAAAAAAAGAACATTAACACCCAATGTTCTGAATATAAATAAAGAAAGAGTATCAGTTGTTTCAAGAAATGAATTATTTAATACCATAAAAACAAAAAATACAAATAAAAATTCCTTAAATAATTTAAAAATTAATGATTACTCAAAAGATACATATCTACAAATAAATAAATTAGAAATAAAAAACAGTAAACCTCACAATAAGTCGAATCTTCTTACATCAGTCCATTCTTCCGCTAATAAAAATTATGATTTAAGATTTAAAAGTAAAATTAACTTAAATAAATCTAATGAAATAATAAAGAATACTGGTAATTTTTTAAATAAATTAAATGATTCCAACATTAAAAATTTATTTCATAATGACGATTTAGTCAATAATTCTATAGAAAAAACAAAATTAAAAAACTCAACTTTATCTATGCTAAATCATAGAAGTAGAGTTTCTTCAATGGAATGGTTTAATAATATTATTTTATCTTCTTCATGGGATCAATCAATTAAATGTTGGGATGTAAAAAAATACATAATGAATCAATTATAAATTAAAGAAGAAACAAAAAAAAAAAAAAAAGAATTATTAATAATATTAAATAAAATTTGTTTATTTTTTTAAATATATATTAATAAAAGAAAGTATTCAATAATTAAAGAAAAAGATAATATTATGGGATGTTTGTTATAATAAACAAAAAAAACAAAAAAATATCTTAAAAAAAAGAAATATGTTTTTTATGAATATTTTTAAAGATTAAAAAGTATAATTTACATCATTAACATTTTATAGAACCATAATATTTTACTTTTATTTCATTTTATTTTTTTTATGGTATATTTTTAAGTATTTATTTATTTTATTATTTTTTTTTTTTTTAGTATATTTAACATTTTTATTTTTGTTTATTTTCTTAAACTTGTTTTTGTATTTGTTTTTTTTTTTTTTTTTTTTTTTTTTTTGAATATTATCGATAATTTTTGGAGAATAGAAGTATTAATAAAGTACTTTTAATTTTTAAAAAGAAATTCCTGTATAAAATTATTTTATTTTATTAATACTATAACAAATAAAAATTCATTAATATTTTTTTTTTTTTTTTTTTTTTTTTTTTTTTTTTCTGAAAACTTTCAAAGTTCAGGTTTTTTCTTTTTTTTAGAAAAAAAAAAAAAAAAAAGGGGGTTTTCAAAACCAAATTTTTTTTTTTTTTAAAAACAAAAAAATTTAACCTTTTTTTGAAACCCCCAAAAAAAATTTTTTTTTTAAAATTTCCAAAGGAAAAAAACCTTTCCCCCCTTTAAAAAAAAAAAAAAATTTAAACCCCCTGGGGAAAAATTAAAATCCCCCCTTTCCTTTGGGTTAAAAATTTCCATGGCCTGAAAAAAATTCGGGAAAACCCGGCCCTTTCAAAAAAAAAAATTTTGCCCCCCCCCCGGAATTTTTTTCAAAAAATTTTCCAAAATTTTCTGGGGAAAAAAAAAAACCCCCTTTAAGTTTGGCAAACCAAATTCCCTGGGGGGGGTTAAAAACCCCCCCGGGGGGGTTTTTTTTAAATTCAAAAGGGGGCCGAAAATTGGTTCCCAAGCCTTTTTCTTCCCCCAAAAATCAAAAATTAATCCCCCGGTTAAAAAAAAAAAAAAAATTAACCCCATTGGGGGTGGAATTAGGAAATTGAAAATGGGGAAATTTTTTAAAAAGAATTGGGGAAAATTTTTTAAAAGAAAATTGGGAAAATTTTTTTTTTTTTTTTTTTTTTTTTTTTTTTTTCTGAGTACATTCAAAGTTCATGTTTTTTCATTTTTTTAGTAAAAAAAAATAAAATAAATGTGTATTCATAATCATATATTTTATTTTTTTAATAACATAAAAATATAAGCATATATTGAAAACCACAAGAATAACTTTTCTTTTAAAATATACGAATGATAAAATACATTCTACTCATTAAAAAAAAAAAAAAAATTAAAATCCATATGTATAAATTATAATTCATCCTTTTCATTTGTTTTATTATTTTCATTGTCTTGAATAAATTCTGGTAATACCTGTCCTTTCAACATAGTAAATTTTGCATCCCCACCTGATATTTTTTCTAATAGTTTTTCAATATTTTCTTGAGTAGCAATTAAATCTTCATTTAGTTTTGCATATCTAATTCTCTTGTAAGGATTAAAAACAACAACAGATGGATATTTATTAAATTCAAAAAGCGATCGAAAATTTGTTTCCATAGCTATATCTATCCACATAAATCTAAAATTAATTCCTCTGTTTAAAAAAAAAAAAAAAATAAAACAAATAATGTATGAAATAAGAAAATAGAAAAATGAAAAATATATAAAAAGAAATAAGGAAAAATATATAAAAAGAAATAAGGAAAAATATATAAAAAGAAATAAGGAAAAATATATAAAAGGAAATACGGAAAAATATATATTATCATATATTAAAATTTTAAATATTTATTTATACATTAATATAAATTATTAATTTTTTTTTTTTTTTTTTTTTTTTTTTTTTTTTTTAGTATACCTCCCATCTATATGTGGTTTATATTTTTCTTTTAAAGAAAGAAGCATATCAATTTCACTTTTTTCTAATTTTTCTCCTTCTTTTAAATAAATTAAACACAACCCTTTGTCTGCTTTTTTAAAACAAATATCTCCATGAGATAATTTTGTAAATTTTGGAATCAATTCAAATTTCCATGGTTTTTCATCTGATTTATCTGGAGAAATATCAAAACCACCACCAAGAACAAACGTTTCTGAATGTATATTTAGCCAGTCAAAAATATTAATATAAGTATGTTTTCCCTTATAAGTATCTATTACCTTATTTTTTTTTAAAATAATTATACTTGGAAAATTTTTAATATTATATTTTTTAACTAAATCTTGCATTTCATTGTTAATATAACAAAACATCAATTTTTTATTAAAACTATTGCTCAAAGCATTTAAAACATAGTTTGGTTTTTTTTTGTTACTAAAAATTAAAACTTTTGGCATATTTTCATGTTTTGAAATAAAAACATTTAAGTCTTTTTCATCTTTAATTATTTCTATTTTCGATGGAATTAAATAAGTATATTTTTTTATATTACTTTCAGTAACTTCTTCATTAAATAAAAATTTAGGCATTGGGTTAACTGGATATACTAAAAAATAATGTGAATCACTAGTCTTATAATTAGGCACGTAGAGAGACAACTCATTTTCACATAAAGAGGAATTAGTATCACAATCAGCTATACAAAATGTTATAATCCCTTTATATTTTATTGCAACATCATTGTAATCTTTAATAATGTTTTTTATATTTTTATTTGTTTTTTTGAAAAATAAAATCACAAAAACCTTTTCATTTCTGAATTTATTTACAATTGTGTTGAAATTTTGATTATTTACTATTTGAAGGTCATGCTTTATTGATTCCAATATGGAAGCATAAAAAGTATTACAAAAAAGTAAAAAGAGAAAAAATAAAAAGTAAACTTTCATTTTTTTTTTTTTTTTTTTTTTCCTTAGAATTTTCTTTATATTAATCTAATTTTATAAAATTAAAAAAAGTAAAATTCTTAATAAAGGAATATATATGATATTTTAAATTGTATACTATTTATTCTGATAAAATACATAAAAAAAAAAAAAAAAAAAATAAAAATAATAAAATTTAAATATAATTATACCATGATAATTATTTTTATAAAAATATTTTTATATATTTCTTAATTTTTAAATGGAAATATATATTTTTAATATTAATTTATTATTCTAAATATATGTTGATTATTTTATACTTATATATAATATTAAAAAAAATCTAATATGGAAATACATACATGCGAAATGGAAGATAATTCTAATAAAATCATTTATGTAAATTTTTCCTTTTAATGATTTTTAATTAAGGAAATTAATACAAAATATTTGAAAATACGAATTTAATTAAGCATTTCACAAAAATTAAAAAAAAAAAAGAATTAGAAGTTACAAAGTGAATATTTTTTTATAGTATTCTTGTAATTTTTTTTTATTTCTTTATATTATTTAGGTTTAATGTATTTTTTTTTTTTTTTTTTTTTTTTTTTTTTTTTAATATGCAAAAAATAGTTTAATCATATATATCTTATATTTTCAATTTATTTATTTCTTAATATACATTTCATAATGTAACTTTTTTATTCTTTTTGAATGAAAATATAAGATTATGTAAAAACTACAAAAAAGTGGTTTATAAAAAAAAAAAAAATAAATAAATAAAAAAATAAAGTTGGAAAATATATTTTAAAAAATTATAATATTATTAAGTTATATAAGAAAATAAATGAAATTTTGTTACTATTTAAGTAGATAATTTGAAGTAAAAGATGAAGGATGAATAATTAAGGAATAATGAAATATTCAATTTATTTTTTTATTATTTTATCATTACATATTTTTATATTATTTAACAAGATTGGAAGCTATATATTTTTTATGTTTGATATTATTATTTAAACTTCTTTTTACTTCCTTTTTTTTTTTTTATATAATGAGATCATCAAAAAAAAAAAAAAAAAAAAAAAAAAATAAATTTA
>NW_021628265.1:223566-242255 GCF_900005855.1 Plasmodium gallinaceum | reverse complement strand
TAAAAAAAAAAAAAAAAAAAAAAAAAAAAAAGATGAATTTAATTTTCTTATATTTGTAATTAATTTCACTTATCCATATAAGTTTTAAATAAAATAAATAAAACAAAAAGTTTCTAATTATTTATATGTATATATGAAATGTGTAGATTTTTTAAGTATACTCCAAGTATTTGAAAAGAAAAATAAAACACGTTATATGTACATATTTCTTTTGCTTAATTGAAAAATTGTCAATTAGAAAAAAAAAAAAAAAAAAAAAAGCTTAATTACATGAAAAATTTACATAATTCCTAATTTTAATTTTCTTTACTGAATTAGATTTTATTATTATTTTCTATACCTTTTTTTTTGGTTTTTTTATAAATATTGTATCATTAATTTACTAGTTATTTGTAAGAATATATTATAATATAAAAGGAATAAAAGAGATGGAATATAACAAAAAAAATGAAAATGAACAAAATACAGTTAATTCAGAAAAAAATAAAAATGAAACAAAGGAAAAGAATTTAAGAAATTTTGAAAACACATTGTAAGTTATATAAAAAAATATTATATTAAAATATTTACGAATCATTTTACTAAATGAACAAATAAATATTAAGTGAAATATATTTATATATTTTTTTAAATTTGACTGACTAATAATAATATATTTTTGTGTTATATTTTTGTAAAAAAAAAAAAAGAAAAGAAAAATATTACACTATATTTTAATAACTTTTAAAAAAGTTATTTTAATGATTAAATATATATATATATATTAATAAAAATACACATAAATAATAAATATATCATTTTAAATTGTATTAAAATTTAAAAAAAAAAAAATTTTTCAGCATTTATGATTGGAAGAAAGCTTTAAAACGAGTAGAAGAAGGTAGAAAATGTTGTGAACATTTAAGCAAAATATTTGTTGAAATTATTCGTATAGAAAAAGAATATGAAAGTAATTTAAGAAGTTTATGTAATATATTTAAAGAATTTAACAGTGAATCGTCAGGTATTAAAAGTGGAATTATTAGTTTAAAAAAAAATATTGAAAGGAGATGTGAACAAATTAAAGATTTTGTTAATTACATTGAATGTGAAATATTAAATAACACATTAAATACCACTTTAGTTAATCATAAAAATGTCTTTGATCAAATAAAAATTGATGGTATTGAAAATGAAAAAATAGTAGAAAAAACAAAAAAAGAAAGTGTAAAATATATTGAAAATTGTGTAAATGCATATGAAGAATTAATGGAGTCTATTAATGTTTTTCATAACAGTGCATATTATCATCCTATAAAAAGAATAGAATTATCAAATGTGTGTATAAATAAATACCTAGTAGCTAAAAAGAAAGAATATGAATATAAAAACACAATAAATATTATAAATGAAGTTGAATTAAAAAAAGAAAAAAGATTGAAAAGTATTTTATATTCACTTGAATCAATGGATTATAAAAGAATTTCATGTATAAAAGATAACATTATGAAATATTTAATTTTTTTTACCTCATATATAAGAAATGTTCAATATGATCTTAATAACTGCATAGATATATTCAAAGATATTAATCCATATGGAGAAATAGAAGAATATTGTCTATCTTATAATAAAAAATTTAAAAATGAAATTGAAGATATAATATTTTTTAATAATATAGTCTCATGGCCTATGTTAATTGATTACCTAAATGAATTAAATTATGTCAAAAAAAATGGCTCTCTTAATAATTATGAAGATATTTCAATAGATAATGATTATTTAAATAATACCAAAAATAAATATAGAAATTTAATTTCTACATTTTTTAATGTTGATGTTTACAAAAACTTTATTCAAAATAATAGTAAAAAGAGTGCACAAAATTTTAATAGTATATACACAAACATTTTTAATGAAATTATTTTTTTTAATAAAAAAGAAAGTAATGATGATGATTTTAAAGGAGAAAATGAAGACAATATATCATTGCATGAAGAAAATGAAGGTAATTGTTTAAATTTATATGAAGAAATTGAAAAAGAACATGAAAATTATTATAATGATAAAGAGTTTCGTAAAAGAGAAAATATAATAATGAATGATGGTAAAGATGTAATAATGAATGAAAGGAAAGATATAATAATGAATGAAAGCAAAGATATAATAATGAATGAAAGTAAAGATGTAATAATGAATGAAAGAAAAGATATAATAATGAATGAAAGAAAAGATATAAT
This sequence comes from Plasmodium gallinaceum, assembly GCF_900005855.1. Taxonomy (NCBI): domain Eukaryota; phylum Apicomplexa; class Aconoidasida; order Haemosporida; family Plasmodiidae; genus Plasmodium; species Plasmodium gallinaceum. The sequence goes on along the minus strand of NW_021628265.1, from coordinate 240,036 downwards.
AATGAATGAAAGTAAAGATATAATAATGAATGAAAGTAAAGATATAATAATGAATAAAAGTAAAGATATAATAATGAATGAAAGCAAAAATTTTGAACTGGATGATATAGATACTCATAAACAAGGGAATTTGTTTATGAATACCGATAGAAATATAAATGAATATATTAACGTAGAAAAAAAATTATATACGGATGTAAATTTTGAGAGAAAAGAAAAAGTATGTGAAGAAAATGATACATCTATTAAATATAATTCGTTAAATAAAAGTGATATAGATGAAAAAGGTAAAATAAATGAAAATGAACAGGATAACTTAAATAATATATATGAAAATTCTGGAAAAGAATTTATTAAAAGTGAATGTAATAGAAAAAATAAATATATAGAGGAAAAAAAAAAAAATGAAAATATCAATTTTAGTACTGAGAACAATGATAATAGTAGTAATATTGATTCAAAAGGTTATAAATACGATTGCTTTAGTGGTAATACAGATGATGAATCTGATTATAGCTATTCTTTAATAAAAAACCTACATGAGAAAAAAAAAAAAGATAGCTCAAGTAGTGTTAGCAGTGAAAAAAATAATTTTGATGGTTTATTAGGTAATGTGAATAATAATTTAAAAAAAATGGGAATTTTTTTTCATTTCTATTTAAAAAATTTATTTATGGGTAATTTTGATAAGATATCAGAATTTAACATTACAAAATATTTTAATGTGTATAATAATAGATTTGTATTTTGCGAATGTTTAATAGATTTAATTAAAAAGAAAAGAATAAATTTTATTTTTCTTAAGAGTATAGTTTTACTTGCAAAAATAATCTTAATATTTTTAGACTACTGTAATTTATACGTAGATTACTGGTCATCCATTTATATTTTGATTGCAGCAGAAAATTTTTATTTTGAAATTGAAAATGATAACACTATTAATGTGAATTTATTATTGCAAAAGTATTCTCTTTTTGAAAAAAAAAAAAATTCCTTATCAAATAAAAATATAGATATATTAAACAATAAAAAAACTAGTGATATGAATTTAATAAAAAATACAAAAGAAAAATATTTTTCTGATGAAAATGGAAACTCTAAAAATATTTCTTTTAATACAAAGAATGTAAAAATATTTTCTAAAGTTAATCAAATGTATCCAAAAAGTAAGAGTGTTATAAATATATATGAATGTAATAAAAATGAAAAAAATGAACTAAATAACGAAAGTGATGTAAATTTAAATGATTTTAATTTAAATAATAGAAACAAAAATTGCATAAAAGAAGTAAGTGAAAAATATATAAATGAGAATGTAAATATAAATAGTACATATGAAAATATGAATGATAGATATATAGAAGATGAAGAAAAAATAAATGTAAATACAAAAAATCCTCTTAATGAAAATGATGAAACTTATAATAAAACTATAAATAACACATTAGAAGAAAACATCAAAAATGAAACAAGTATAAAAAGTGAATATATTAATGATTCAAATGATAGCAAAAAGCAAAAAATATTTTTACATAAATTTTTATATTCACATAACTTTTGGAACAACATAAAATTCTGGGAAGTTAGTTTTTTAGTTATAATATCAGAAATAATACAAGAAATTATTTTATTGGAAAAATTACGCTACGAAAATAAAGAATCATTAATTAAAAAATATTTCTTTTTTTTTAAATATTTTAATTTTTATAATAGTATGATTCATTTCGGTTTATCTATTAATCAAATTGGCTTGTTACTAAATAAAATATTTCATTATTTTAACTTGAAAAATGATCCTATTTCTAGAAAATATTTTTTTCAGATAATTGATATAGCTACTAATAAAAATATTACCTTAAATTATATTAAAATGGATGTAAATAATATAAATACAGAATATAAAAAATATTATCTTCAACATTATAATAACTTTTTGAATGATGAAAATAAAAAAACTATGAGAAAATCTTAAATGAAGAAACATTAAATTTATCAATGGATATATTTTTAATAATTTGAACTTAATTCTATTAAAAATATATATATACATTTCCTTATTCATTTTTCTAGATCAAATAGTTTTCTTTTTAAAAATTTGTATTTACATACTTTAATACTTTTCTTTTTTTCTGTTAAAAATTAATCATATTGTGTATTTATACAACCTACATATATATTTTTTATTTTTTTGTATTCTTTTTAAAGATTTTTTTTTTTTTTTTTTTTAAAACAATTAAAAAATAAGTATAATATAAATTTCCTTTAATTAAAACATTTTAAATTCTTTTTATTATAAAATATATTTATATTAATGCTATTAAATTAGTTATATATATTAAGAAATACTTGTATATATTTACAAAATACTTATATATATATAAATACATATGTATATTTTTTATACATAAAAATAAATTATTTTCTCATTTTCATAGTTACCCTTTTAAATTGTTTATATATCTTTATTTTTTTACTACAAAAAAAGAAAAAAAAAAAAAAAAAAGAAAAAATAAGAAAGAAAAAAAAGTTTATCTTAAAATTCCAAAAAAGGAAAGAAATATATATATCATATAATGTTAATATTAAAATATTTTTGTTTATATTTGCATTTTTTATTCGATTTAATACATTTCTTATTAGAATACCACTATATGTTCTACAATTTTTTTTTTTTTTTTTTTAAGTAAAATAATATAATATAAAAAGATAAGATATCCAATAAATTAAAAATATTAAGTTCCATTATATCTTTAAAGATGAAATAAATAAAAAGCATATATACCCATATCTATCTATCTATCTACATATATATATTACATATATATGTGATATTTAGTTAATCTTAATAAATTAAAAATAATTTTTTGTATACTGAACATGCATTTTTTTTTTTGCCTTAATATAATTGTTTTAGCCTAAATATTGATTAAAAAAAATGTTATTTAAACATATTAAAAATGAAAATAAAAATAACTGTTACATAATAATTAATACAACTTAAAAGAAGCTAAATTATTTTAATTCTTAAAAGAAATATCAGTAAAATATACATATAAAATTTTGTTAAATGCCTTTAAAATATTTATATGCATATGATTTATTTATGCTAATTTTTTAAATATATTTAAATATTTATATTAAAAATTAAATAATAATTCTTTATATTTAGATAAATATATTTATGGGAAAAATGTTTTAAAAAACATTAATTATTTGATCACACTTATAGGTAGCTTAAAAATTTTTTATGTACATATGAAAAAAAAAAAAAAAAAAAAAAAAAAAAAAAAAAAAAAAAAAAAAAAAAAAAAAAATAAATGAACAAATAAAGAAATAAAGAAATAAAGAAATAAAGAAATTACATATATATTTGAAATAGTGACTAATAAAAATAAAAATAAAACTGCCTTGTTAATAAAAAAAGGAAATTTTAAAATTTTAATAACAAAAAAAAAAAAATTTTTAATTTATTAAAAAAAAAAAAAAAAAAAAAAAATTCAAATCCACAATAAAAATTTTTAATTTAAAAAAATAAAATTTCTAAAAGTATTTATTAATATTTTGTGAATATATATATATTCATTTTACACTATAAAAATATAATTGTATAATTTAATTTAATCAAATGTGTGTTTTTGTATTAAGTATTTTATATTATTAAAATATCGATTTTTTTTTTTTTTTAAATTTTTTTTTAGAAATAAAAATAAAAAGGAAAATATTAAATATAGATAAATTTGAGTTTATAAACATATAGATTATATATATATATATATATTTATATATATATATATATTTATTTAAAAAAAAATGTTTTTAAATGTATATGGAAATTAAAAAAAAAAAAATTGACATTTATGAAAAAATAAATATAAATGGATAATTCTGAAAGAGTAAATTTAAATTATATAAATAAAGATCATATTAATGCAGTTACTAATAATTTGAATGAACAAATAAATCTAGATAGAGAAACTAAAAAGCATAGTCATGATAAAATATTTCTTTTAGAAAAAAAAAATAATTCTAAGAATATATATAGTAATATGAAAAACAACGTAGTGAATGACAATATTGATACAGCTCAAAAAAAAAGAGAATTAAATTCTGTTAAGGAGAACAGTATGAACACTGAATTTACTTTAAATAGCAATGATATGTATGTTGAGAATAATTTCGATGTTAAGTTATTAGATAATGAAAATAATTCAAAAGTTACTAACTTTTGTGGTAGTTCTATGAATACAGGTTCATGTGAAGAATATAATAAAAGTTCATTAGATAAATATAAAGTAAATAAATTAAGTAATATAAATGTTGAGAACAAAATAATTAATAAACATAAAAATGCATATACGGAAATGACAAAAAATTCATATGATTATTTCAATAGTAGTAATGAAGAAATTGAGATAAATAATAATAATAATAATATTACATTAACTGATAGTAATGAAGATAGCATAAATAATAACATTAATGGAAGTAACTATAACAGTTGCTTGAGTGAGGACGTGTATAATAATATTAGTGGTATAAATAAAGAAATAAGACGAACAGAAAAAGATTATAAAATTCTTTATGGAAATAATTATGACACAAATAAATCTAAAAATGAATTGAAATGTAATGAGGAAAAAAATGGAGATATAAATAAAATTGTTAGAGAAAATAATGATAATAAAGAGAACAATAAAACTGAAATGAACATTAATAATGATAATGACTTAAGTGATAAAAATAAGTACTCTTATAATAAGGAAATGTTACACGAAGATAACAAATCATTAAGAAATGATTTTAACCATAATAATAACAAAAATAATATTAACGGTGATAACAACAATATTTATAATAGAAAAAATAATAATAACAGTAATAATAATAAGGAAAATAATAACAAAAATAATGATAATATTAATAATAATAACAATACTAATCATACTAATACTAATACTAATAATAATAATAATAATAACAACAATAATAATAACAACAACAACAATAATAATAACAACAACAATAATAATAATAATAATAATGATAATGATGATGATAATAATAATATTAACAATAATAGTAATAATAATAATAATAATAATGATGATGATGATGATGATAATGATGATGATAATGATGTTGATAATGATGATAATAATAATATTAACAATAATAATAATAATGGTAATTCTACTACTACTACTAATAATAGTTATAATAATAATAATAATCATATTAATTATGAGAATAATAATATTAATAATGAGAACAGCGATAACGATAATAACAATAATAATGATATTTTGCAAAATAATAATTTAATGAGTAATTTAAATAGTGATTCAAACTATTATGATATAAATGATAATAGAAAAAAGGAGAAATATAATTTGGAGGAAAATGATATTTCTTTTAAAAGAAGAAAAATAACAAGAATAGAAGAAATTAAAAATAGTCAAGAAATAGAAACAAATGATATAGAAACAAAGAAAACAGAAGTAGAAAAAAATGAAAGTAAAAGTTTTGATGATAATGAAAAGGAGAAAAATTCAACAGAAGTAAGTACATTGATCAAAAATAATACAGATAATACAGAAAGAGGTAGTTATTTACAAGATAAATTAGAACTTTTATTAACTGAAACCAAAAAATATACAGAAAAATTATCAGGACAACGGATAAAAATTAATGTACAATCAAAAATAAACAAAACTAGACGTTGTGTATTAACAGAGAAAGAAGAAGACTACATGTTGTTAAAGGAAGCAAGTGAAGAAGACGACACTATTATATTAAAGCAACCTGTAAGTATTAAAGGTATTATGAAACCTTATCAAATAGAAGGATTAAATTGGTTGTATCAGTTGTACAAATTTAAAATTAATGGAATTTTAGCTGACGAAATGGGTCTAGGAAAGACTTTGCAAACAATTAGCTTATTATGCTATTTAAGGTTTAATAAAAATATTAAAAAAAAAAGTATAATTATATGTCCCAGATCAACTTTAGATAATTGGTATGAAGAAATTAAAAAATGGTGTAATGAACTAAAAGCATTTAAATATTATGGTAATAAAGATCAAAGGAGAGAATTAAACAAAAAAGTATTGCACACAGATTATGATGTGTTATTAACAACTTACGAAATAGTTATTAAAGACAAAAGTGCTCTATATGATATTGAGTGGTTTTTCTTAATAATTGATGAAGCCCATAGAATAAAAAATGAAAAGAGTGTTTTAAGTTCTTCTGTTCGTTTTCTTAAATCAGAAAATAGATTATTGTTAACAGGAACTCCATTACATAATAATTTGAAAGAATTGTGGTCATTACTGAATTTTTTAATGCCTAAAATTTTTGATAACTCTGAAGAATTTGATAATCTATTTAATATATCTAAGATCAGTACTAATGATAATAAACAAAGTGAAATAATTACACAGTTGCATACAATTTTAAAGCCATTTATGCTTAGAAGATTAAAAGTAGAAGTTGAACAATCCTTACCACCAAAAAGAGAAATTTATATTTTCGTCGGTATGTCGAAATTACAGAAAAAATTATATTCGGATATCCTTAGTAAAAATATTGATGTAATAAATGCTATGACTGGTAGCAAAAATCAAATGTTAAATATTTTAATGCAGTTAAGAAAGTGTTGCAATCATCCATATTTGTTTGATGGAATTGAAGAACCTCCATATATAGAAGGAAATCATCTAATTGAAACCTCAGGAAAAATGTCTCTTTTAGATAAATTATTACCAAGATTAAAAAAAGAAAATTCCAGAGTACTATTGTTTTCTCAAATGACACGATTGTTAGATATAATTGATGATTATTGTAGATGGAAAAATTATGAATATTTAAGAATTGATGGTTCAACGCCAGGAGATGAAAGGCAAATAAGAATTAATCAGTTTAACGAACCAAATAGTAAATATTTTATATTTTTATTATCTACAAGAGCAGGTGGAATAGGTATTAACCTTACATCAGCAGATATTGTAATTTTGTTTGATTCAGATTACAATCCTCAAATGGATATCCAAGCAATGGATAGAGCACATCGTATCGGTCAAAAAAAAAGAGTTATTGTTTATAGATTTGTTACGCAGAATTCAGTAGAAGAAAAAATTGTAGAAAGAGCAGCAAAAAAATTAAAATTAGATTCTTTAATTATACAAAAAGGTAAATTAAATTTGAGTAGTAATAAAGATAATAATAAACAAGAATTGCATGATATTCTAAATTTTGGTGCCCCAGAAGTTTACAAAACTCAAGATGTTTCATCTATTTCTGATGAAGATATCGATATCATTTTAGCTAATGCAGAAAAAAGAACAATGGAAATAGAAAATAAATTGAAAAATCTAGAGAATATATTTGATTTAACTAATATATCTTTAGATGGGGGGTTAAACATGTATAATAATTTAAATAGAGAAGATGAATCTGAAGAAACTAGTGATGAAGACAATTCGAATTCTGTTGAAGATTCATCAACTACGAATTTAGATGCTGATAGTAAAAAAAAAAAAAAAATGAACAAAATAAGGAGTACTATTAAGAAATTTTTAAAAAATAATAAAAAAAATATAACTTTTCTAGACCTAGGAGAAAGAAAAAGTAAATGGAAAGTTATAAATAATGGAAATAGTAGATTAATTAAAAAAAAATTGAGTCTTCATGGATGGAAAGCTGAGGCTAAAGGAGGACATGATTTTCAATTTTTTAATAATGAAAGATTAGATGAGCTAGAACAGATTGAAGAAAAATGGAATAATTACCATAAAAATGAAGAAAAAATTAAAGAAATTATTGAAGCTCAAAGTGAACAAGAGGATTTTAAAAAAATAGTTACTCTTAATGAATTTTTAGATATACATGCAAAAAATATCTACCAAATTATTAACCTGATAAATCCAAACATTTTGGATGATAAAAATATAGAGGAAGAAAATAATAATATTGATACAAATGATTTTAAGAAAAAAATAATAAATCTGTTTGAATCAAAAAAAAAAATAAATATCATAAAATTCAAAGATAAAAATGTAAAAAACTGTTATGACTATTTAACCAATTTTATCAGAAAACACATTGCAGATACAAATAACGAAAATAACAATAACAAAAAGATGAAAAAAGGAAAGAAAAACAAAAAAAGAGCAGAAAATGATATATCTAACATAGATATTGATAAAATTAAAATAGAAAAACAAGAATTATTGCAGCAAGGTTTTTCAAAATGGAATAAAGCAGAATTTAATAAATTAATGAATGGATTAATTATTTATGGTAGTGATGATATTGAATTTATTTATGAAAAATATTTTATTAAATCTAAAAAATCATTGGAAGATATTAAGACTTATTTGAAAGTCTTTTTTAAAAAATATGAACAAATTAAAGGGGTAATTTTTTTTAATTACATAAATGTATAATTATATATATATATATATATATATATATATATATATATATATATATATATATATATATATATTTATTTATTTATTTATTTATTTATTTATTTATTTATTTATAAATATTTATATATATTTTTTTTATTTTTTTAAGGGTGTAAGATTAATTGAAAAAATTAGGAAATCTGATCTGCAAAAAAAAATAGTGCAAGAAGAAAATGATGTGATTGCAAATTTTGTAATTATAAAAAAAAAAAAAAAAAATGAGAATATATAAATTGTTTTAATTAAGTCTGATAATAAAAAAATATTTATATATTTTTATTCTCTGTAGGTTGAAAAACAATTATCTGAGGGTGTCGATACAATAGAGAAGTTGAAGTTGCCTTCTAATTTGTGTTATGAAAAAATGGAAAAAAATGAGGATATTTCAAGTTCTCCCAAGAAAACTAAAGTAGAAGATAGTAAAATTAATTTAAATGAAGAAGATATTTCATATTATGATCAAGAAAATAAAATACTACTTTGGTTGTTATATCAACAAGGAGTAGTTCAGATTAAAAATATTCATATATTGGTTAGCAAAAAAAATATAAAAATAAGAAATTATCTTTATATAACTTTTTATGAAAATATATAGATTTTATTATTATGTTTGATACATATATATTATATTACAAAATGTTCATTTATAATTTTTATTTTTTGTTTTGATATAAATATTTTATAATATATTAATTATTCAGGCACCTTACTATTGGCCAGAGGCTTTTAATTTTTTTAGATTTGCAAGTACATCTTTAGAAAAAATTGAATACAGATGTAGATTGATAATTGATGCTATTGTTAACTTAAATAAAAAGGTAATAATAATAATATGTTAAATATATCATTAAAGATTAATATAAATAATTTGAAAATTTTTATTGAGTATCAATAATTAGTATTTTTATATTTTTAATATAATTCATTCAAACAATAATTAGAATTTTAAGATCTTTTTTTTTTTTTTCTTTTTTTTTTTTTTTTTTTTTTTTTTTTTTGTGTGTGTGTGCAGCTTATTAATATATTAATTTTTTTTTAATTTTTTTACATAATATTATTTTATTTTATAGAGCTCCAAGAGTACAAATAATAAGGAAAGAAAAAGATTTTAAATTAATCAGTATAAACAAATTTTTTTAATACATGAAGTTATTTGCTATAAAAATTTTTAATTTATTTTACATATTTATTTTATCATCTTTTAATAACCGTTCTTGTTAAATAATAGAAAAAATTGTGTATATTTTTTATTTCTTATATTTGTGATATATTCAATTTATTTCCTCAGTTTATATTATATTTTTTTTACCCATTATCTTTTTTTTTTTTTTTTTTTTTTGTTCAAGATACTTCTATAGCTCTCATTTATATACGTGTATATATATTTATAAATATATATATATATATATGTTTATATATTTTTTTTTTTCTAATTTTTTTTCCCACTTTTTAAATTGTCAATTTCGATTTTTTTTTTTTTTTTTTTTTTTTTTCCCAAAATTTTTGCTATGGTAAATTTCAATTTTTTGTCATTTAAGTTGTATAAATTTTTAAAATAATAAATAAAAAAAATGAAAGTGAAATATGTGATAAGAGCAAATAATAAAAAAAAAAATGTTTTACTCCTTTTAACAATAACTTGAAGCTTTTTTACATAAAAATAAGAATTAAATTTAAAAATTAGTACTCAAAATAGTTTTTTAATAATATATACTTAAACTATAGCTTTTTACTATTTTTTTATATTTTTTTTTTTTTATAAGTAAAATCTTTTAAATATGTCATATTCAAAGAAGAATGATAATAAAAAACTTATAGAAAAAAATGTGTATAATTATGAATTTAATTCTGATATTCAAAAAGATATAGAAGTAATACAATCGTATACGTTGGAGATATCAAACATTGTAAGAAAGATTCTCAATATTTAAATATTTATTTTTATCTTTCATTACTTAAGAAAGAATTTTTATTTTATATTAATATATATATTTGTATTTATTAAAAGAATTTTTTTTTTTTTTTTAATAATATAGAGTCAAAATGAATTGTGTTCCATTGAAAGTTCAGAAAAAGTGTAGGAATAAAATATCGAAAAAGAAATAAATATAAAAATATAGGAGATAATTATATATATATATATATTAAAAGAAAAAAATATATGAAATGTACAGTATATTTAAAAAATAAACAAAATAATAAGAAATAAAATTAGAAAATTTAAAAAGAAAAATTTACCATTTAATGTTATGTATTATCAGTTTAAATAAAATGAACATAATTTTTGAATAAATTATTTAGAAAAGAATTTAATAGGATATTATAATTCTTTTATTGTAATGAATATAAATTTTAATATTATATTTTTATAGGCAAAAGATAGTACAACAAGGGAAAATAAAAATTCAAGAGATACAAAAGAAGTTGAAGAATTGTTCTAATACGGAAGGCTTTTCACAGAATGAAAAAGTATGCATTTAAATTTGTACAAAGATACGTACGTATTTTTTATTCTTAATTTATATAAATAATGCAATAACGAAATAATAAAGAGAGATAATTTTTATGACTTTTTTCTTGCAAAAAGAAAATCTAAAAATGGACAATATATATATATATATATATATAATTTAAAAAAAATAATATTTTTAGATCAATATATGTTATATATCCGTTAAAAATTGAAGGAATAAAAATATATATTTTGTTATGATATATAAAATTAAAAATATATTAATTTTTTAGTAATATTACATCAAACATTTTGTATTTTTTTTGGTAAATTTATATATTTTTAATTTGTTTTTTTTTTTAATTAATAAGGTACGGAAGAAATTGATGTTGCAAAAATTATCAAATTCCTACATGAAAGCTATAAATAATTTTCAAAATGCTTCAAAAAATTATATAAATAAAACTACATTAAAATATTCTTATCCTAACAATTTTAGCACCCCAGATGATTTAGAAGGTTTTAATTCATTTAACAACTTTTCAAGAAATAGTAGTTCTAATTATGATTCTAATCAAGATAAGTTCAATGTTAATATATATGATTATAATTTTTATGAAAATAAATACGAAAACACTTATAATAGTTACAAAAGCAACGAATTTCAAAGCATAGACAGCAGAATTGAAGAAAAAAGAAAAAAAAAAAAATATAAAAATAATATATTTACAGGAAATAAAAAAAATGAAATTAATGAATATTTATTGCAAAATGATACTTATATAGAAAATGAAAAAGATAATAATTATCCTCAAGAAAAACAGTTTGTATCCGTAAAAACAGTAGATATTGAAAAGGAAATATTAAATCAGAAAAATAGAGAAATAAAAAAATTACATAAAGATATAATAAATATTCAAGAATTATATAAAGAGTTATCAGAACAAATAAATATTCAAGGAGAGAATATTGATAATATTGATTCGCAAATAATTAGTACGCATGATAATATTATTATGTCTGGTCGTGAGATTGAAATAGCTAGGAATAGATATTTTCGCAATTTTAAATGTATGTTTTATATTTTCATTGCAATATTAGTTTTGATAACTATAATTTTAGTTGTTCTTAAAGTAATATAAAATAAATGTTAGTTGTAATAATATATATTTTAAAATAATTTATAGCAAAAAAAATTTTCTTTTGTTCATTATTAAGAAATTTACATTTTAATGCAACATTATATACTATATAATATTTTTTTTTCCACTATAAGTTATACTAAGAAAATAATGTTTCCTTTTTTTTTTTTTTTTTTTTAATTATTAATTTATACTTTAAAATAGAAAACCGGATTATTTTTGTATTCTTTTCTTTTTTAAAGTCTCAAATATGATTTTTTTTTTTTTTAATGTCTCAAAAAACATATTATTTAATTTTATTTTTAAGTTTTTTTTTTTTTATTATATGATTATATTTAATTACACACTATTTTTTCGTTATTATTAAAGTTTTTTTATATTAATAATTATTTATTATCAAAAAAAAAAAAAAATAAAATAAAATACTAAAGATGCAAAAATTCTGTGATTTTATTCTTGTAAAATAAAAAAATATATATATATATAATATTCCTTTCTTTTAAAAAGATCTATATTTTTAATTAAAAATTGAAAATGTTTATAGAGAACAATTCAAAAATTAAGCTTTTTTTTTTTTTTCTTAATCATATGCAACATAAATTCTAGCTTCAGAAAAAAATTTCAAAATAATTATGGTGAAATATCATTATTATTCATAGTTTCTTACTTAGGTATGATTGTAGAGAAAATTTGAAAATTTTTTTTATAATTTAAATATTACTTGGAAAGAAAAAAAGTTAATAAAAAAAAAAAAAAGGTTTATAAAGAAAATATTAAAATTAGTGATATCATTTATATTTTTTTAAAGAGTATGTATATAATCCTTATTTAGAAAATCAATATAAAATAAAAAAAAGAAAGAGCTTTGTAAACAAGGTTATATTTTTAAATTTTATGTTATAAAAACGCAAAGAATGAAATAAAAAAAAAGTAAAGTAAAATTTAATGACATAATATATAAAATATAATTTTTATTAACTGATCATATAATATCACCTTAATTTGTAAAGAAAAATATATATTATTTAGAAGAATGAGGAATGCAAAAATTAAATTAGTATTTTAAATAAAATATAAAGATTTATATGACTCTTTTACATATCAGTAAAATATATATATATATATATATATTTTTTTTAACATTTAAGTTTATATTTTTCAAATTAAATATTTTAATCGAAGTATATAATTTGAGGGAGGTTTTGTTTTTACATAATAAAAAAAATTTTTTTTCTTTTCTTATTGTAAATAAAATATCAAAAAATACACGTTTATAGAATGCCAACGATATCTGTTTATGAAGAAGAATTAATAGAAAAAATAGGAGAAAATATTAGTGAAACAAAGTTAAAGGATTTGTGTTTTGATTTTGGTTTGGAAATAGATGAAGTTGAGTATAAAAATGATAAAAAAATTTACAAGATAGAAGTACCTGCTAATAGATACGATTTGATATGTGTAGAAGGTTTAGGTAGAGCCCTAAAAAATTTTTTAGGAAATTATGAAAGAATAAAATATGAACTGCTAATTAATGATAAAGATTTATGCTTAAAAGAAAACCAGATAATAAGAGTTCATGAATCTGTTGATGAAAGAAGAGGTTATGTTGTGAGTTGTGCATTAAAAAATATGAAAATAAATGAAAACGTTTATAATAATATTATTGAATTACAAGAAAAATTGCATCATAATATAGGAAAGAAAAGATCAATATTAGCTATTGGAATTCATGATTATGATAAAATAAAGTTTCCACTAGAATATAAATTTGAAGAAAAAGAAAAAATTAATTTTACACCTCTAAATGAAAAAAATAATCTGAATGGAAGTAATTTGTTAAATTTTTATGAAAATAATTTAAATTTAAAACCATATTTAAAAATTATAAAAGATTTCGAAAGATATCCTATAATTGTAGATGCAGACAAAAAGATTATATCTTTGCCTCCTATTATTAATTGTGATCACACGAAAATAACATTAAACACAAAAAATATTTTTATTGAATGTACGGCTATCGATAAAAATAAGGCAGAAATAGCTTTGAATATTTTATGTTCCATGTTATCAGAATATTGTACACCTAAGTATTCTATTTATTCCTTTTTGGTAAAATATGATGAAAAACATGAGTTAGAAAAAGGAAGTAGCTATTTATATCCATTATTTCAAAAAAAAATGTTAAAATGTGATATTGATTATGTTAGGAAACTATCTGGAATTTCAGATATAACTATAGATTCCATTGAAAAATTATTAAAGAAAATGATGATATCTATAAATGTTATTGATGAGTTTTGTTTTAATATTGAAGTACCTTTTTATAGATCAGATATAATGCATTGTTGTGATATTATTGAAGATATTGCAATTGCATATGGATATGGAAATATATTACCTCAGAATAGTAAATTCTCTAAAAAGAATATACTAAATACTTGCTCTGATTTATTTAAAAATGCATTAGTTGAATGTGGATATACAGAAGTTATGACTAATACTTTAGTATCCAAAAAAGAAAATTATGATTATATGTTGAGAAATCATATGAGTTATGATACTTCTGAAATAAATATGGATGAATATAACCCTTTAGCACCTCCTGTTCAAATTTTAAATTCTAAAACATCTGAATACGAAATTGTTCGAACATCTTTAATTGTAAATTTATTAAAATTTGTATCAACAAATAAACACAGAGAACTACCATTACGTTTCTTTGAAATTGGTGATGTTGCATATACCTCTTATAACATGACAGATACTAATGCAGTTAACAAAAGACATCTATCTGTTATATTTGCTGATAAGTTTACTGCAGGGCTGGAAGAATTACATGGAATATTAGAAGCTATTTTAAAAGAATTTAATTTATTTAGCGATTATAAAATAGAGGAAAAAAAAAAAGAAAATATTTATGTTCGATCAGATATATTCTATAAGTTAATACCAAAAGAAGGTATATATATATATATATATATATATATATATATATATATATATATATATATATATATATATATATATATTAAATATAAATTTATAAATTAGTAATTTTTTGTTTAAATAACATTTGTATAATGTTTATTATAAATATATCAAATGATTTTTGTATTTATATGAAAGTTTCATTATATATGTTATGTATATATAAGAAACATTTTATATTCCAAAAAGTATTGATTTTACTTTATTTTTGAAATTTTTTTTTTTCTTACATTATTTTACTTGTTTTTTTAAATTTATTCGTTTTTGATCTTTTCAGATTTCTCTTTTTTAAATGAAAGAATAGTTGATATTATTTTACATCCATTCAATCTAAAATTTGGTGTGTTAGGCGTAATTCATCCAAAAGTTTTAGAAAATTTTTCTATTGATGTTCCTGGTAAAAATAAATATATCTAAAATATGTAAATGTATTAGTGTAAATAATTATATAAATATAAATGATATAAAATAATTATTATTTATTTTATTTTATTACTTTTTTAATTCTTTTTTTTATATAATTTTTTTTTTTTTTTTTAGTATCTACTATAGAGATAAATATTCAAACCCTAATGAATGCTTTGATTATGTGAAACATAGAAAGAAAACTTTATTAAATAAATTATATGAATCATTTTTTCGTTTATTTTTTCATTCCAAATTGTTTAATTTATCATTGAAATAATTAAAGGAAAAAAGATATACATTATTGGGATGGTATCTTAATAATTTTGCTATGAATTCTGATAAAATTTCTTCAAAAAATTTTGGTATTTTAAAGCAATCTAAATTCATATGCTCAACTTTTTTAAATTCAAAGTTATTTTTATTTTCCATTTTTAAATTAAAAAAAAAAAATAAAATAAAATAAATAATAATATAAATAAAATAAGATTAAAACTTAAAACAAAAAAAAAAAAAAAAATTAAATAATATTAATAAAAGTTTTTTTTTTTACTCTAACTTATTATTTAAATATGGTTTGTTTAAATAATTAAAATAGTAAGTGGTAAACATATTTGTGTACTAATATAAATACATATATAATAATATTAAAATTTTCTTTTCATAGTTTTTAAATTATTAGTCTATATTTAACAAAATCACAATTATCTTTCTGTTAAAAATAAAAATGTATTTATTATAGTGTATATAAATTTTTTATTTTGGTTTTTAAAATTGTCTTATCGGAATATTTTAAAAAAAATATATATATTTACGTATATAATAATAGAAGAAATGTGTATATATTATATATTATTTACACACATTTTTAGTGTGAGTTTAAAAAAAAAAAAAAAAAAATTGAGCCTTCATTTTTTCTATATTAAGCAGAAATAAAATTTTTTTCTTTTATTAAGAATATATTGAAATATATTTTTCGTTTTAATTAATTTAATTTTATTAAATTAAA